>NW_028280793.1:4815000-4967500 GCF_059751285.1 Brachycentrus maculatus
AATAAGTTAAATGGTTTATTGTCTCATTATTATCTCAACAGAGATAAAGCATCTTTTTTTACTAAGATAATATGGTCTTACAACCTGCTTTTGTCTGGCGTAATTGATGACTATATATCGTGTTACGTTCACATTCTGCCCATATTGAACATCCATATTGACTCGATTCTCAAAAATTCTGTACCGTTGAACGGGGCTTCTTGAACTTTGATGTGTTACTTGAGCCCAGTACAAAAAAAAATTAAATCTGTATTTGGTCTACAATAATGAACGTATCGACATGATTCACTGTTTCCCTGACAGGTGACACTTATTGTCACGATACTTCGATCGATACCACGATATAAATATTTTTTTGTACTGGGCTCAAGTAACACATCAAAGTTCAAGTAGCCCCGTCTCTATGGTACATTAAGTGTTTTAATAATCGCATTCATATCTCACAAGTAACTGACAGGTTTACAAAGTTCCCATTTGTGAGAACTAATGTGAAGAATATCTTGCCTCCTCTTTATGTTTTAACCTGAAATATTAAAAAATATCTACTTGTTTTAATAATGTGTATTTTCTAATTGAATTGTATCTACAATATCTCGAATGTTTGTATACAAATACAGGATTTGTTCCCTGAGAGATGCTTATCAAGATATATTATAGATGTGCAAAAAGAGTCAAAGTAACTAAACCTGTTAGCGAGTGTGACTTGGTGAGTCTCACACACTTGGCTGAAAATAAAATACAAAAGGAGGCAGGCAAGCTGGACTAGAGTTAGGGGGAATTGAACACTTTTCATTAATTGATTCCGCACTGTCACTTTGTAGTAAAAATCTATCCATTTTTAATTTAAATTTTACTTAGTATCTACCACTATTTCTTAAAATCTATATGACAATGACTAAAACCTCCCCCCTTCTGTCTTCGTTCCCACTGATATACACAAGAAATAAAAAATAAAATAAATAAATAAAAAAGGAACAGCTCCTACCCCCTCTTCAACCTTCAACATCCTAAGGACACAACTCTAAAATTTACAGTGAGTTTCAAATATGGTGTTTGAAAATGATGGGGAATGTATTGAAATATGTATCACAATAGATTTTAAGAAATAGTGGTACATATTTACTAAGTAAAACTTAAATAAAAAATAAATTTGAACACATTGGCACACACATTGTTCAAATGAATGAGTTGTTACGAGCTTAAGTTGGTATGAAAATGATTTCAGGTATTTGTATTCTCGCCGTAAGATGCCCATCGGTGGATCCGGGGGCCGCCGCAGCCGTTCCCGTTCTCGGGAGCGCGGTACCAAGCGTCGCTCCCGCTCCCGAGAGCGTCGCCCCAAGGACCCCAGAAGCTCTCGTTCCGGCCGATACTAATCCCCGAACTACAACCAATCATTCAAACTCTCTTGTCAACATTTTGGGCAGGTTCTGCAGTCTCGGTAGTCAGTTTGGTGCGCGTGTGTATTGGGAAACGGAAACGTGCGGACCTTGGTTCCCGCCAACAGTTGAACATTACTTTTGCACACGACTCGAGTGGTAAACAACTCCAATTAATTGTATCGTTCATTAAGCGGAATGGCTTAACAATTTCACCATTGACTGTTATTTTATTTTTTTATATATTCCGATAAATGATGAGTTTCATACTTTGATAATTTCAATGTAAAAATAGGCTTAACTAATATGTATCTTCTTGATAATATTTTCAAAAAATAATTTGTGTGAAAGTGACTCTGCGTGAAGTATGAAAAGCTGTATGTTTGTAGAATTCTCAATAATATAACAATTTAAGTTGGCTATGAAGTGTTTTTATTGTTCATTGAAATATGTACCCATCCTCCCTTTTTCGGCCCTGTTCGCAATCAAATGGTGCATAAGGCACCCCATTAGTATTACTTGATACTAACTTAATCAATAATTATATCAGTCCTGTGATGTAGGATTGGTTTGTGGAGTGGAGGACATTACTGCTATATGGGAAAGACAATAGAGGAGCAATAGCGGGTACTATAAACACATTGTTGTCGGGCAGTTTTTTCATCAACCCCGACTCTAGTTATACTCGGACAGCCTGCCGCCCGACCCTCAGTATGCTGATCACGAGTAACTGTAAACCAATTCTGATCTGATCTGATCTGATCTGTACAATGTTTACTGGCATCTCTCGCGCTCTACCTAGAGTAACCAAACCTAATGAAAAAGACGCTTTTAAGATTTCCCGCAAATAATGTGATACATAATAAAGAATTGCTTACGTATACTCGTGTAAGCTTCTGTAAGCCAGACAAGCTGTCCCTAATGTGTCTTTGTTTGTTGAGGACTATATAATTTTTTTTCTCAACCTTATCCGCACCCAATGGTGCTAAATAATATTGGTGCAGTATTTTCTTAACGTTACATACATGAAGGCAATGTTATCAGTCTGGACTCAGATTTCAGTCATGGGTAATATTTAATGTTCGAGTGAAAAATCTTATACATTTCATAATAATAAAACCCTTATCCGCACCCAATAGTGCATAGGGCTTTGCGTCATATAAACGCAGTGTTATCTTGATCGTTTACACATGAAGGAAAGGTGATCAGCCCTCGGCTTCAGGTACCAGTCCAGGGTAATATTGAATAAATATTACAGTGAAAAAATCAGTTATATTTATTTTACCTCGGGACCTCCAGAACGGTAGCCGAGTGTGCTGACCATTACACTATGATGGCGGACAATTGGACATTTTTTATACATTTATTCACTGTAAAAAATCTTACCTGCATATCATGAGTTCATTTCAAAGATACACACATAGCAAAAAATTATTACATTGAATGCACAGTACCCAAAGATCGTAACTACTCTACGGAATTAACCATGGATAATTGAAAACCATGTTACGACAGAAGGGTTTCCTGCGCCCGGTAATAGAGGGAATGATCCAGGGAGCTAATACCAGAGGACGTTCACGCCGCGAATATCTTTGCGACTTGTACGAGGATATGGGCCGTTCAACGTATGAGGAGCTGAAGAGGTTGACACATGATAGACCGGAATGGTGAAGGAGGTGTCATTTGTCACTGCAAACCAATCCACAAGATTGAGACCACAGAAAAAGAATTAAAACCACCATGTTCTAAAAATAAAAATAAAACATATGTACAAATACCGTTATAGAGGGAGTTGACAAGATGATGATATATAGATTTATTTTATCCACTGACACTTCGTGACGGAATTGCATTTTTAATATATTATTAGATTAAAACCAATATTTTTAGCTTTTCCACTTTATTTTTATTTGACCAGTGACCGGGTTTCGTCGTTACCGACATCATCAGACCAGTCTGATGATGTCGGTAACGACGAAACCCGGTCGCTGGTCAAATAAAAATAAAGTGGAAAAGCTAAAAATATTGGTTTTAATCTAATAATATATTATGATGGTATATTCTTCTTCTGATCCCTATCTGCACTTAATGGTGCACAGGTCCCCAAATCAAATGAACGCAATGTCAACATAATCATTAATTATATGAAGGCAAGGTGATCAGTCCTGCAGTCCTGATTCTTGGATATAAGAGTGCAGTTTTGATAGGATATAGATGATGAGTGAGAAGTGAAGGAGTTTATGGTGATCCATTACTGCTTTATGGTTAAGGAAATAGAGGAATAGTGGGTATTAATATGTACTTCATGAAAAAATATCCTTGCAGTAAAAAACACATAACATTATTAAACTTTATGGAGTACAGGGACAATTTTAAAACCCCAAAACACGCTAGCTTGCATCTACTACGTTGAGAAAGTTGGGGCTTGTGCGCCCGCGTATTGCCGCCGTCATGGAGTACCTAGCTGTCAAGGTGTTGGAAATGCCCATCAATACCTCCAGTAACAACAAGAAGACCAGCATTACCTCTGCCATCTGCAGTTGAATATCCACAATGACGGGACCTTAATAAGCTGCTCTCCGGCATTACCATTACACAGTGAGGCGTCCTGTCCAACATTTTGGCCATACTCCAGCCCAAGTAGACCGAGAAGAAAGCGCATCAATACGACGGCTCCACTTTCCTGCCTTCAGACTCAGCCGATGGACGACGTTTTTCATTAATATATTTATTAATTTTCTCTCATCATTTTCATATCGTAATCCATACCTGTATAAGCGCCCTTGAGGTAGTTTTTTTTACAAAAATGGCGCTATATAAATCATCCAAGATTATTATTATTTATTATTAATATGTAATTAAAAACTGCAAGGCAGTGATTGTAAATAAAAGTATGTCCATGGAAGCTAAATTAGCAGTACATGATGGAGTGCTAGTGCCACTGATGTTTGGAAGCTTAAGGTGGAAAAGAAGGATAACGGTACACCCATATCTCGCTTTATGGCCTAGATACGTTCCACGAAACTTAGCCGCAAAGCGAAAAGCCGTGTAAGGAATCAATTATTCTAATACAAATTCAATGGGATCGGTTCCAAATTTGTTAAATATGTACATAACATGGTTTATCATTCAAAATGCATTTTATCTTTTTATTTCATTTAAATAAAAAAAATATATAAGTACATAGTAAATACATACATACATTTGTACATAAAATAATAACAGACTCCAAAAACCGACAACAATAATCTATAAACAAAAATGAAACAACTTCATTATTTTATTAAAATTAAACACTTGAATATACCACTTTCATGAGTTTTATTTTTATTTATGACTAGTTTCGAAAACGACAGATGTTTTCATCTTCTGGTACAAATTAAATTAAAGTTTTAATTTGTACCAGAAGATGAAAACATCTGTCGTTTTCGAAACTAGTCGTAAATAAAAATAAAACTCATTAAAGTGGTATATTCAAGTATCCAATTTTAATAAAATAATCATGTCATTCCACAAAGTTAATGCCGAATCAATAAATAAAACAACTTCATGTTACATAAAATACATATGTGTATGTATACACACATATTTTTTTTTTTAAATGGCTTTTATCTGAAGACGATGAAGAAATGGTATAAAAAATGGAATTATAAAAATGGAATTACATGGTGATAAAAAAATGTATATACATGTATATCGATTTACAAAAAAATTAATTAATAAAAACTATTTTTGCCATTATAGCGAAACATTTTAGGCTGTAAATAGAAAACGTGCCTTAATTGAAGAGGGCCGTTATAGTAAAATGTTGTATAAAGAGCGGTTGTATAGCGAGGTATGGGTGTATAGTGAACAGTATAGTGACAGTATAGCCTTTGAAATGTAATCTTGTAGGTCAGCAAAGTGTGGCATGAACGCCATATGCGGCTCTGGGACAAATATCTGCAAGGAGGCTCTTCGACTCTACGTATTCATGCAAACAATCTTTTTGAAGCATGAAACTTATGAAAAGCTAACAGAACAATAATTTTATTGATGAGAACTTAAACCGTGCTAAAAATAATGACATAAAAACCTGACTTGATCAAACTCTTAAAGGAAATGCAAGGATATCATTCGCAACAAGTGGCATCCATATGGATACCTGTCTTTCAAAAGATTTTTTATCAATCAATAAAATCCTTAATAAGTGTTTTGCTTTCAACACTTTCAAGTTTTATTGGGTGTACCCGTAATTTAGTAAAAGTCTAAAATTATAATAAAGGTGTACTGGAATTACACACAGATTTGGCTCTAAAGAAATTTTTTGATCATTGTAATGTTTGGCTCATAAGTTAGGTGACCACTCCCATAGATAAATGTGTGAAAAATCAAACCTTTATTTTGTTGTCCCTGATCAATTTGTCAATGGCTGGTCGTGAGGCCTTGCTTACATCTAAATGATCATGATCTATTCAGATGTACATTTCCATAAATATTTAGTAAACTTCGCAAGGCACAATTTCAAATGATGTGGAGCATCCACATTGGTATGGACAGAACTCCCCTGGTACATTTCCTATTTCCTCCAGTCTTCCTAAACTATCTGCTTTTAATCCGTTGTTTGGATATTTTTTATGATTACTGGTTTATTTGGATCCCAATTTTTTTGAGATGGAGACCTTGGGAAAATAAAATAGGCATCGGAAGATCTAAAAACATGGTCTGACAACATAGTTGCTGTAGGAGGTAGAAAATGGTTGCAAACAGCAACCGACCGAAGAAAATGGAAGGATACGGAAGAGTCCTATATCCAGCAGTGGAGAGCAGAAGGCTAGAGAAGAAGAAGACTGGTTCATTTTAAGTAATAAATATAAACATGATGTTATCTGTTTAATCATCTGCCTGTTATAATCTTTTTATAACCCTTTTCCACATCCAATATTGCATAGGGAATTGCATAGCTGAATTTTATCAACAGAGTGATATCTTGATAATTAATTATGTGAAGGCAAGGTAATAAGTCCTACTCTTCAGGTACCAGGTAAGGATAGTGTTTAAGAAATAACTTTAAAATATTTATTTAATTCCCTCCCTTCGGGGATTGAATGCCTGGTATTTTGGCCTCATGCATGAAATAGTCCAGGTAGTGCCCCAAAACTATTTCTACGATGAACGATTCCCCAACGTCCAAGATATTAAATTGAAACAACTAGCACGTTTTGCCGACCCAAAATAAGCATAGAGGTTTGGTTAGGTTAGTCAATAGTGAAGGTTGAAGACGGTTTTCTTTAGGTGAAGTTTTGATATTTCTATTGGCGGTTTTGTTTGAAATTATAATATTGAATGAATAAATAATTACTTATAGAAATCGCAGTGCATACCCGCATGTTTGTTGTAAACATCTGTCACAATTATGACGTTGGCTTTAGAAATTCTCAGAAGACTAGATCTTGGACTAAGAGAAACCGGTGATTTATTAATTACCCTGAATTGGTTGTTATTTTGTTATTTCCAACGAAGATTTTAAAGAACGTAAGAAAGCATCAATGTTTTAATGATTAAATTATGCGGTCTGACAAGACTATATGTATTTTTTATTGAAATACGGTGACTATCTTGCGGTCTAGCGGAGGTTTTTTTCTGGATTTGAACAGAAAATTTGCTTTTTATTTTTAAATATTGTTATTTTATTCACGAATCTTGAATATCTGAATAAATTAAATATAATAGGTACGTGCTCGATGATTCTAAAAGGCGGAATAGTGAGGCACGTGTAGTAGAAGAATGCCATGAAACGAGTTTTAATTCATGTAACCGTCGACAGATGGCGGTAGCTGTCTCGTTTAATTGCCCAACTATTCCCGAGGCGCACTCCTCGCGTCGCTAATAATTCGTCTAACGTCTCGCAGACTGCGAAGCTTTTTCATGTATAAAGGGATCATAAATTACCATTTACGGTCCATCTACCTTGCTTGGAGTAAACGACCCAATTCTTCCAAATACCTGTATCCATGTTTAATGGGAGTTTAAGGGGAATGGCCGTAATTTGTCGGCTCCGGGTGCGTAGATCTGCGTGAGCCGTGTATTTGCTACAAGATTTATCTTCAACATTTTCCGAAGAAGGTACTCGTTGATTCTTTCTATTGTGCTGGGAAACTTTCTCGAGGAAATGTTGTTGTAGTCTTGCCAGGTTGGGAATATTTTACTCTCCGATTAGGCACCCATTTCTTTTGATTTTAGTTAAGACTTCCAGTAAAGTTTTGTAATGTTGTAACATTAATTTTACTATCTGTTTCTTAAGTGTCAATTGAGAAACAGAAGAGTTATTATTTCTTAAGCAACAGAAATAAAAAAAGGAAAAGCGGGAAAACTTTATGGTGAAATGTCGATTTGTATTATTTAGGTACAAATTAATTAGATTAATTAGGTAGGTACTTACTTCAAGAGCAGTTTTTAACCTGGCTTTGGGTAGGCCTTTAACTCCGATAGTGATTCCTATCTTAGGGGTCCATATACATCCTATTTATTAGATGGGATTTAAAGAAAATTGTCAAACCATACCAACAAAAGTTTAGTCGTAGCAAGGGTGTTTGTAAAAAACTCAAATAACAGTATATATTTAAAAAATGTCTCCCGTAGTGTAATGATTATAATGTTTATGTACCGTACTGGAGACCTCAGGTTAATTTTTTAAGAGGGTCAAAACAAATACATATGAGTGATTTTTCACAGACTAATATTTAATATCACCCTAGACTGGTACCTGAAGCGTAGGAATGATCACGATGCCTTCATGTAATTGAAGATTAAAATAACACCGTTTTGATACAATGCAGTGCCCTACGCAGTTTCAGATAAAAGACGAAGAAGAAGAAAATTAATACGTATTTGAAAATCAATATTTTTTTATTTGATAATGTGAGATGTAATATTTTTATTAAAACTAATGAAATACGAACGTTTAATAATATAAACTTTATATTCTGTATTGTTCTATGGCAGTAAGGAAAAAATGGGTTATATGAAAGATAGTAAAAAAATATACAGTTTTTGTTTCACTTTAGTTTTATATTTGAATTTTCATGAGGGATATAATATTATTTCAAAGTATAATAATTTAAAATTACAATAACGATTTTTAAAAATACAGGAAGATAAAAATAAATCTGGAATGTGCTGTAATACTAAAATGTTGAGAAAAATTAAATATTGCGAAGTTATCGTTTCATAGTTCTTTAGAAGTTATCTCAATAAAAATTCGAGCGAAATGATCGAATTAGCTATGCTTCGTCAATATGAATTATAATTTATTGTAAACATACCTACATATTACATATGTATATACATGTTTTACGGTGATTCATCTCATGGAATGGAATATGATTTCTAAAAAATATATTACCGAAATACATTATGAAATTATCACATTTCTCTGTTGGGCTTTTTAGTTCAACCTTCCATATCGGCATTTTCACGATAATATTCCCGCAACTTTTGGGTTTGTGATATCTCAAAGGATCGCAAGGCCTTCTTTTGCGTTTACTGTTACGGCCAAAGTTACGATTACAGAGTTAAGTCATTTGGAAGACACCGGAACAAGTCACAAAAATAACTAAATCAGAAAAAAACATGACGTTGGTCAAATCGAAAAACAAAAGAGAGATTATTAATAACTATTATACTTTTCCGACGTTCTCGTTTAATTCCAGTCGATAAAATCCACCAGAATTTTTCGGTAGGGTAATTTATTTCGACACACAAATTGGTGGATATGATTGATATGAAAACGTGATGACTCGACACATTACAGGACCGTACGATGCTTCAGACAAAGTAATCATATTTTTAAGCCAGCAAGGCATATGCAAAAGTATATTATGTAGAACATACAACAGAGTTTCTCAAAGGTATAGCATTAAAAAATCAAGAGAGTCAAAATATGTGTTAGAGTACATTTTTAGCGATTTGTCCCATTTAAAAAAATGTGACTTTTCTCTTTATGTTATAATTAATATATAAAGATAATAATTAAAAAAATATATGTCTACTTACAATTACACGTAGTTATAATTATATTTCAATCATATGCAAGATTATGACATGATATGGAGGATTTTTAAGTTCTTTTCGTACAAAACAAATGTTTAAAAAATACCTAAAATTGTAGAAATATACCATATAAAAAAAGAGATTAAAAAATAATTATAAATTCACAGACATCCAGCTCAAAAGCTAATAAAATTATTATGATCATCAATCATAAACTTATATTAATAACGAATAACAAGTATCGTAAATATAAATAAGTATTGTAAAAGCGTCGAATATCTAAAATATTTATGTTCGTCCTAGCTATTGTCTTAGCTGAAAGAATATCCAAGTACGCTTTAATTTGCTGACGAACTTAAATGACAGAAATGAAACATCAAATTAATGAATTCGTTGTTTAAAATATTCACTAGATTGGACTGCTTTGTACTTTGGTTGGAAAACGAACGACACTTTAAAAAACACTGACCTATAGTATGCGTGTGGTGTTAATAGCCTACCCCAGCCCTTAGAGCAAGGGAGCGGAGAACTCCCCCATTTTCTATCTTCAAATCACCCGCTCTTTGCAAACCGAGTATTCAAATTAATTTCAACCCTTTATGAATATAAGTCATCGTTATTACCCTCTAGGTTGCTTCATTTGTGTTTGTTCAAACACTTTTTGCAGACGTAATTACATTTTTTATGAACGGTCATTTCGGAACATTACTTCAGAATATTTGATTTATAAGTGTTAATAATACGTAATATGAAAATAACTCCTGTAATTGGAGATAATCCAGATTTTGTGAACAAGTATTTGGACACACTCAAAATGTTGTAAATAAATTATCTGGTCAAATTATAAGCTAAATAATAAAAATGAAAATGGTATTTTCTGGCGTTTCTCATGTGTGTGATTATAATCCAGGATTCGGATCTCACATACTAATATAAGAGTTTCTGCTTAATAAAAAAGCTTCTTTACATCTCACCAATAGATGTCTCTAGTGAAGTTCTAGTGATTCAAGAACAAAGTTTCTAAATTGGTTCATATATATAGAACTTCCAAGAATTTGAGTAGTGTGGTTGTCAATAATGGGTAGAATTGGTGAATGTTACACGTGTGTAAAGTGATCACTTAAACCAGCCTATGACAGTCGTAAGCCCCGTAAATGCCCAGACTTCCATATTCTTCTTCATCTTTGATGAGATGTCAAAAAATAATATTAATAATACTTATTAATATTTGTGGGTTGTACGGTGCGTAATATATAGGTTAAAAAATAAACGTGTAATTATTAGATGAAGTGCTCTGAGAAGTAGTGATGGAGAAAGTGGAGGACAGGAGAGAAGCAACAGTGCTGGCTCCGCAATATCTCTTCGACCTGCCCATGGACCGTAAGTATGGCGGACGACCTTCAGCAATGGGAGAGGTATCAGAAGAACCTTTTCATGGTCACTCAGATGTTGAGGGGTAATAATGGGTATGCGTGTTCAAACTTTTCCGACGAAATCAACGTTTAGTCCAGAAATACTAATAATGGTGGAAATATTTCGTTACCTTACTGCAGATATTTCAAATTGAGTTGACAAGGTAGATGTTTTATAAATTGTTGTTTTAATTTCAGAAAAAGTTTTACACTTATAATTATGTAAAATATGCTACATTATACGAGTAATTGAATTTGAGAAACAAAACTTGTAGGTTTTTTAAAGATTTAAATATGTTTATTTCATTTTATTTATTGTTTCAGCACTCATTTTTTGGTAAGACACGATTAAATTATAAATAAAAACACTTGAGTATTTTTTTTAACGACTAATATTGGAGGCTACAGATGCTTCTATCTACATTCATCTATTTATATTTAAACCCGTAGATGGAAGGATCTGTAGCTTTCAAAACTAGTCGTTAAAATTTATATATATATATATATATATATATATATATATATATATATATATATATATACATATATTTATATATATATGTATATACACATTTATATATATATATATATATATATATATATATATATATATATATATATATATATATATATATATATATATATATATATATATATATATATATATATATATATATATATATATATATATATATATATATATATATATATATATATATATATATATATATATATATATATATATATATATATATATATATATATATATATATATATATATATATATATATATATAATACCCAAGTGGTAAAAAACAAGCGTCTTTATTTACAATCTTCTTATTTCATAATTATATAAGTCAACTATTTCCTAGTATGTTTATGATTTACCACGATAGAAATGCGAATGACACGGCCAAATAATTCAATGATCCATGAAGTAAATATTAATATTTAAGTTAATAACAAAAATTGGATGAAAATAACACTCAGGAATTCGTCTCTTCATTGGATTTATATAGCTTTAATCTAGCGGAAGAATAATAATATCGTTTCCCTGAAAGCGCTTCAGATTTGTTTAAAAGGTTCGAATTCTTGGAAACCCCATTTTCTTATTACGATGCCCAAAGCTCTGCCGCTCCAATAATACAATTTGTTCAAAGAGATTTCTAATGAGAGTATTACCACTGCGGAATGATCAATTTTTACTAAGCCAGCTTTGATTAACACATGAAAGTAATACAACGTTTCCCTGCGAGTCGGAGATCGGAAAAGTATGGTAATATGGTTAGAGTCGGGACAGTCGGGACGGTTGGGACAACAGTTCGACGGGTCCGTCCCACGCTACCCTAATATACGATAAAAAGCAATGATCTGTCCCAGAGCGTCCTAATGACAATTTAATAGCGGTCCAGAAGGCGTCCTGCCTGTGACAATAGAAGGATAGGATAAGTATATTCAGTGTAATAAAGATGCGTATCTATTCGACGGAATCAATTTTTGAAATCACCAATCGCGATTATACGAATAATACAGTGCGTCGGTATAATTTACATATGGGTATATTATACAAAAGTAATTAAAGATAAAAGTCGAAATTGTATGCTATATTACGCATCTTTGATCTGTCTTTGTTTTTAATAACTATTGCTATTTTAAGAATATGGATAACGTTTCTTCGACATTAATTTTAGTCAGGAACTGAAAAAACGTAAATAATACAATTTAACATAAGCTAGTTATTTTGATAAATGATACAAAATATTTATTTAAAACATCTACGTATTGCTGTAAGAAATTTCTTACAGCAATACAATAAATATGGGAAAAAATGGAGGAGGAAAAACTTAAATATGGGAAACGAAAAACAAGCTTATGTAAGCTGTGTGACACTTGTAATGTAGTGTAGTAGTCAGCGCGTTTGGCTATCGTACTGGAGATCCTGGGGTTGATTCCCAGGGTGGTAAAAATAAATATATTTGATTTTTCACTCTCGTACATATTTGATGTTACCCTGGGATAATATCTCAAGCGCAGAGCTGAGCGGCGTGATGGTTAGTCAGTTAGTTAGAAGAAGAATAACGTACATAACGAGAAGTCTCCGTAGGTATCAACATAAGTAAAATGATGTTCTTCAAACCCTCATTTGCACCCGGTGGTGCATAGGGCACTGCATCATATAAACGCAGTGTTATCTTGATCAATAACACACGAAGAAAAGGTGATTAGCCCTCCGCTTCAGGTACCAGTCCAGGGTAATATTGAATAATATTACCCTGGAATAATATTGAATAATATTAATGAAATTAAATAATATTACAGTGAAAAAAATCACTTATATGTATTTATTTGACCCCCCCCCTGTGAATCGAACCCGGGACCGGGTACGGTAGCCGAGCGTGCTGACCATTACACTTCGGAGCCGGACAAAAATGATGTTATGTAAAATAAATAACACATATAGAGAATTCTTACATTTAACATATGTAAGGCAGCATTTGGAAGAATGGCCCTTCACATCACGACTAAACCGCATTCAAACGTCGTAAAAATTCGGAATTGACTTTCCAGAGCCGTTTAATATTTGTGTAGCGCCGTGGCATGTATAAAATCGCCGGATTTTTTATTATCATTCGTCTCGGCGGATGAGGGAATCACTTTCCACTTCTCGTGATGGATCGCTCTCCTCACGCGGGTATTATTGAGTTATCTTTCGTCTCGGTGATTCCTTCCCGACACCCTCCAATTGGGAAATCCAATTGAAAAAGATTTATTCGTGCGATTTTGTTTGGTATTACGATCGATTTGTTTTCATAATGTAATTTTGATAGATCACGTGTGAGGATATTATAATAAGGTAAGCATTACATTATATAACATTTTTGTCCGTCTCCGTAGTGTAATGGTCAGCACGCTCGGCATTATTTAAAGAACAATTTTATTTATTTATTTATGTATGCATTTATTTGCAGAGACTCACCTAGCCACCTTGTGTGTCTTGTCAGTGGAGTTCTTTTGATATACATTTTAACCAAATAAACACACACAAAATTAAGAATATAAACTATTTTACAATTTTCATAGAATCACCTCTTGATCATTTACCCATTCCTTTATTTTGCTTTTCTTCCACATTTTATTTTGACTTCTAACCTCAGTCGGCAACAAATTAAAAATATTTGGAACGATATATTGCAGTGTTTGACTCCCATATTTATTGTTAATTCTTGGGACACTCAAACCTTCGTTGTGTGTAAATCGTGTATCATATTATTAGATACATTCTCGTATTCAAGCCGTGAATTCAGATCGTTTGCCTGATTTAAGTATTTCTGCCATCTAATTGTGGTCAGAAAACGACCAAAGTCAACCGGAAGCAGTCGAATTCAATCGGAAATAGGTCATCTAAACTAAATCAGCAGTCTAAAAGGTCTATTAAATTTTAGTAACTAATATTCCTTCCGAATACTAGCAATACCATTCGATGAAACATTTAACAAGCATCAGCGATAAGTAACGGTTGATCGTGTGTGAAATGTGAAGAATATTTTCTACGACTATTACTTATTTCCCATTACCGATAGTATTTTTATTGGGAGATATTAGAACATTTCAGCAAAGGGAAAGGGAATCAATTTGCACTTATTAGTACTTTTCAAAAGCTTTTCATTTCTAACTTCAACAAGAGAAGTCACTTATTAATATTATATATACTTATTTATTGTAACTGCAGACAGTTGGTAGAATTCCATATTGAATAATTGGGTAATATATCCAAAATTAAACACGTTTATTGGATTGAACTCTGCCTTTATTAACATATATGTAAATGATAATATGTGACGCGTTTCGTCTTATATATGGGGTATATTTGTACAATATGTAAATAAAAAAAGAATTCAATCCAATAACCGTGTTTAATTTTGGATACAATAACAATTATATGTATATACGTATGATACATTTTTAACATCTAAATAAAGATGAAGAAGAATCATAAACTTGGTTAAGTGATCACTTTACACGCGTGTAACATTCACCGTTCTACCAATGATTGACGACCGCACTGATCAAATTTCGGAACTCTTAGATATATTGAACACACTCATGATAAAGTACACGTGAGTTTACAGCAGCCATCTATGTTGGAATAGGGAAAGCGTTTATTAAGCAAAGACTCTTTCTATTTGAAGGCAAGTTTTATCTGCCTCCGTAGTATAAAGGTACCGTTCTGGAGATCCCGGGATCGATTCTCAGGGGGGGGGGGTTAGATATATAAGTGATTTTTTGCTCTATAAATATTAGAGTCTAATATATATTCAATATTACCATGGACTGGTACCTGAAGCGGAAGCTGATCACCTTTCCTTCATATGTTAACGATCAAGATAATACTGCGTTTATTGATGCAGTGCCCTATACACCATTGGGGTGCGGATAAGGGTTTAAAAACAACACGTATATTTTTTCGAGTGTTTTTTTTTCAATTAGCATATATAAAAAGTATTTGATTTTTTTTAATAAATGTGGTAATATTGTGTCGGGTTGTGGTCCCGTGGAGAAACTCTGACTTAAGAGTCCGCGACACTAATATCGCGGACTAAAAACGGAGTTTTGAGACTCAAAACAGAGTCTTAAAACAGAGTTTCTCGGTTCGAACCCACTCTACCACAATTTGACACCTATTTCTAATAATGAGCCGTTTGGGCTCACAGAAATAGTATAAAATTGAAATATTTATTTAAATAATAAAAACACAATTATTTTTCCTTTTATTATTATTTTTTTTAATTATCACTTTATTTACTTTCAAAATTGCCCTTACAGCCGAATCACCTTAAGTAAATGATATTGTAGTGAATGAGTCTGAAATGCCATAAAATGAGTTGATTATCATGATTAACATTGAACAAGAAAGTTACGCGTAAGTGGCATCAAGATTACGGCGAGCTTTTCTTGTTCTGACTGCGAGGGGCGGGGTAGGAAGTGGGCGCTGAGTTAAATATTGCTTTGATGAATTTATAATGCCGGAAAGCCTTGTGATAATATTCCGCTAAGGGACTTAGGATAATGTACAGCTGAGTACTGAATATTTCACCCATCCGTCCATAAATAATGTGCTATTCATAGCACTAAACTCATCGTGCAAAGATAATGCATGCACAATCATTTTGATTTTTTTATTTTATTACGTATGCATAATATTTAAAATTATGATGACATATGATATTAGCATTATTTATCAGCGCATGAGAGAATTTGGATTAAAATCTCGGATTTAAAATGGTTCAATAAAACATTTCCGGATGATTAATTTGTCACAATAATAGACCTCCTCGTTTTATGTATCATATGTTTTTTTACAACATTTTGAGTGTGTCCAAATACTTGTTCACAAATCTGGATTATCTCCAATTATAGGAGTTATTTTTCATATTATTTTTTGACATCTCTTCAAAGATTAAGAAGTATATGGAAGTCTTGGCATTTACGGGGCTGACGACCGTCATAGGTTGGTTTAAGTGATCAATGTACACACGTGTAACATTCACCAATTCTACCCATTATTGACAACCACACTACTCAAATTCTTGGAAGTTCTATATATATATATATATACTAACCAATTTTGAATCGTTGTTCTTGAACCACTAGAACTTCACTAGAGACTTCATCTATTGGTGAGGTGAAATGAAGCTTTTTATTGAGCAGATACTCTTTTATTAGTATTGTTTTATTTTATTGTTTTTTTTTATGAAAAGAGGAAATGAAACATATGTCCATGTTTTATCTGCTTATCAAGTTAGTTCATATCGCACCTTTCTTTAGTAGATTACTGTCTTTTTATGGTCTATTTAGTTTATGACGAATGAACATTAGTGTCGGGTTGTGGTCCCGTGGTTAGTGTCGCGGACTCTTAAGTCTTAAGAGTTTCTCGGTTCGAACCCACTCTACGACAATTTGATACCTATTTCTAAAAATGAGCAGCTTAGACTCACAGAAATAGTATGAAAGTGAAATATTTGTGTAAATAAAAAAATGAAAAAATTCTCTTTTATTAATAAAAAAAAACATACAGAAAATAATTCCTTTAGAAATAATTGCAACTTTATTATGGATATTTAAAATGTATATACTTATTATATATTTATATCTTGGCCATGCTCTTACTCACGAAGACCAATGAGAAGGTAAAATAAATATGGCTGCTTCACTTTCTTCTCCCCAGACGCCCCCCAGTTGAAAAACTTTAAAAAAAATGTCCATCATTATCATTTTCATATCATAATTTACGTCTATGTGAGCGCCCTGGAGGTTGTATTTTACGAAAATGGCGCTATTTAAATTATCCAAAATTATTGTTATTATATAAATATAATTATATATTTGAATGTATGTACTATCTTAAATATGTGCAAATCTTTTGATTACAAGGTTCAATGAAATTTTTAATAAAGATCGGAGTAATATAATTAATGATTTTATGAATGAATAGACAATCATGCCCGTTAATAAAAGAACGTGCATAGTGGAAATCTATTAAAATAATTTCAATACGTAGTACAAATTAAAATATTTATATGGACAAAGATCAAATAATTGTAATTGTGGAATTTTGAAAATATTTGAATTTAATGAAATTATTTAGATTTTTATACTATACGATTTGCCAAGGTACTTGCACTTAGTCCAAATTCAAATCATAATAAAAGCATAAATGGAGAACTTCCTCATATATTAACTATTTTGAGAGATATTAGAGTATTAGCAATGAGTCCCCGAGAGTACGAGGATGTGTCCTCTCTCTATTATATTTATGGTAATCCAGCATCCCCCGAATGTCTGGACGTTAAATCTCCCCTCTACAGCATTGGTATTCTCCCATTCTGTAGGAACCGTATCGGATTATTTTCCAGAGGAAATAATTCCTGTGTCCAACGGATGATGGGCCAAAAGCTCGACCGCAGATAATAGAAAATAAAAAATCGGAATTTCCATTTCCCATTATTCGGTTCGTGTTTGTGCGGCAAGTCAGTCAAACGCCTATTAGGTTACATTAAGTACCGGGGTATGGGGTATAGGAAGTATGAAATTAAAGCCGACATCTTGACATGTGAGTTACGCCAATTTAGCCTATGACACGAATGGCATGACTGATTGTGTAGTGTTTAACATGTCAATTTGTGGAAAATTGACATATGCAAACGCGTGACGTTAGAAAGCGATTTTTTTTTATTTGTTTTTTAAGTATTTTTTTATATTTTTTCCGTTAAATGCATCTGATTTATTAAAGTGAAACTTTTTCAGCGGTGATTCAATAATTGATAATTGGAGGAGAATTGAGTGTTATATTTCATGGACGCGTCAGGTTTATTAGGCACATTTCGTTACATGAGAGAGAAGAATAATGTAACATAGAAATTTCATATAATTATTGATCATATCAATTCGATGCTGTGCCTTTTGCAGGATCTGTATGCGAAAAGAGAGTATATATATAAAAGAGAATTTTTTTAATTTTAATAATAGTATAGTTTTTTGGCATATAAAATACGCTGTTTTCCTAAAAACATAACATTTATTTTATACTGCTACTAGCTGTACTCTGCCATGCGTTGCTATGGCACAGTCTGGTGAAATGGAATAGAAAGTTTCTAATACTTATAATTTCGCAATGCTTGAGAAGCAATATTTAAAAAAAAAATCTATAAAAGAAAACATTGCAAATGCTAGGGGACAGCATCTGCCAAGAAACACGCTATGAAAAATGTTTAATATTGTGTTTGTTCCAATAGGAATAACTTTCAATAGATGGCGCTGCCATGTCCGCCTCCGTAGTGTAATGGTCAGCACGCTCGGCTACCGTTCTGGAGGTCCCGGGTTCGATTCCTAAGGGGGGTAAAATAAATATAAGTGATTTTTTCACTGTAATATTTATTCAATATTACCATGGACTGGTACCTGAAGCGGAGGGCTGATCACCTTTCCTTCATGTGTAAACGATCAAGATAACACTGCGTTTATATGACACAGTGCCCTATGCACCATTGGGGTGCGGATAAGGGTTTTATTATTATTTTATTATATTAGATGGCGCTGCCATCGCTATGAAAAGCAATTAAAAAACTTTTTTTTAACAAGCATCTTTATCATTTTTATTTGTATAAATGAAAATATGCGCATTCAAATGCAAAGTTGTGTCAAAATTTCGAAGCAATCGGTGAACCAGTCATTCATGACTTTAGGAAATTTAACATGAAAAACTAACATATTAAAAAATATATATACTGTTGCATATTTGTTCGTTCTTGAATTTACATAAATAATCAATCACTTTGCATCCGAATTTTGTACAAATATAATGCTCCCTCATATTGGAACAAGAAGTAACCTTTTGTATTCTCAAGCGACATGAATCGATCGGCTTTCTTTATTTTTCTCGAGGGAACTACAAATAAACAAAAATTGCTGGAAATACGTATACAAAACACATTTTTATTTAAAGCACTTTATCAATATTTTGAACAAAAAAATTATTTTCGACCTATTCTTGGATATTTATAAACTATACCGCATTTCCCTTTTTTTGTGCAGTTATCTAAATAACCAAAAGAGAGATAATTTTAAACCATATTTTTATTAATGTAAAATATTATTTACAATGTTTGAACGCGTCCAAATCTTCGTACACCAAGGGTTTGTTTAGTTTTACTTATTAATATCAAGATCATATTGATATAGTACCATAGATGATAACAAATTTATTGAAATATTTAGTCAGTCTGGGGAGTTATACGGTTTACAATCTGTCATTGGCTGGTGAAAGGAATCACTTAAAACACTTTGTAACATTCACCATTCTACTAATGATTTATAGCCATATTACTCTAATTTTGACAAATACGAATGTTTTAATCATTTTCTGTAAATGTCTTTGCACTGTTCCGTGTCTATCTGCTGTGCTGGTCGTAGTTGTGGAGGCGTCTGTGTACCGGCCAACGACTGGTTGGAATTGGATCTAGCTGACTAACTGAACTAACTTACTGCTAATCCCTTTCACTGCCTACACCGGGGTACTTCTAGAAAATTTGGTGGAGGAATTGGTGGACAGACTTGTATTTATTTAGATTGACAGCGACAGGGATATTGAAAGTTTCTAAATATAAATTCACAGTAAAATCGGGATACAATTTTGTCTCACATTTTCAATAAATGTCGTCTCTTAACTAACTAACTAACTAACCATCACGCCGCTTCCCCGCAGGGGTAGGCAGAGAGAATCGAACGCCACACCACTCAGTCTTTGCAAACCTTCGCCATCTCCTCATATATACCCAACGATTGTTACGACTCCTGACCCGGCCGCTTTCAAGTATTTGACATATAGGAACTTGCCCTTTCACTATAACTCGCTATGCGAAATGTCACTCGTTAAGGGAGCAACCTTTTCACATTTTTTTGCTCGCTATGCGAATTACTCGTTATGAGAAGTGTACGTTATGAGAGGTTCCACTGTACTGTGATCTTGGCCTTGAAAAATGGCCCTGGATTCAGTATCTGTATATACATAATATGCATGTAATAGGATATATTATGACCTTGACTTTGAAAAATACCTTGGATTCAGTATATGTATATATGTATATAATATACATGTAATAGGATATATTATTATCTCGGCCTTGAAAAATAACCTGAATTCAGTATCTGTATATATGTATATAAAATACATGTCATAGGATATATTATGACCTTGGCCTTGAAAAATACTCTGGATTCAGTATCTGCACATATATGTACAAATTAGGATATATTATGTGGTATGTAACTAGTGTAAAAAATGAAAGAGACTGAATTTACATCCCTGTTATCTTACATGGGGTGGGCGGCCGAGAGCAGGATGGGCGCAGGTCGGGGGCAGGTCGGGGCGCCCCCGCCCCGGGCGACAGCTGATTGTGGTCCTGCCCTGCTACGATCATCCCGCCCGCAAATTACTTCTGCGGCCACGGGGTAAATTGTGATTCACCGAGAATGATTAAATAATGACTCGGTCCTATCAGAACGGTAAAACCATTCGGCCACCGAGGTCTGTGTTAGTACGACTCCGAGACTGATCCCGATAGGAAACGTTCATCAAATATTGTCCCCATTTATGAAGAATCTTTCCAAACAATCCTTATTTCAGTTCGTGATATTTCCATTTCTTCATTTCTTTTATATGACATAATACTTTTATTTTACCGTATATTAAATTTATTCATTCAATATTTTTGTAGTATATATTCCTCTCTATTTACCAGTAGAGACGTTTGAAAGTAATGTTAACAATTAGTTTGACGGTTAAAAAAAAATTTAAAACAATAGGAATAAGTATCATTTGATTCCTTATTTATCATAATAAAAATATACTCTGAACCTTCTACATATGTATATACACGGTGGATACTTTTCAATAAAAATAAAATATATTTTTAAGGTTTTTTTGCACACGAAAATCATTTTATGACAAATAAAATGATATAAAATTGATTTTTGCTTATTGTATCATATGGATGTAGTATTTACAGGACTTACTTCCTGTTATATTATATAGGTTGGTTTAAGTGATCACACGTGTAACATTCGCTATTCTACCCGTGATTGACTATCATACTTAAAGTCTATTTTTGTGCATCGTGTTTTTTTAAACGTTTAAATAGATTTCAGTGCACTATTTTTTTTTTAAATTCGATATAAACATATTTGACTAAATTTAAGAAATTTTGAAGTGGAGATTTTTCCTAATATATTTAACTAACATACATGTGTATGTAACATTTTTATAGCTTTTAATATATTGAAACCATACGAAAGAACAATGATTTAAGGTTTCATCTTCTTTTATTAATAATATTTTCTGACTAAGTTATTGCTGTGCGAATACAATAAAAACATATGTTAAAAATGTTAAAATTTCATTTCGATGTTAAAATGTGAATAGGTAAAACCTTTTCAAAGGTATTGTAGTTCACTTGTATTATTGGACAATCATTTTTGTATTATAATTGTAACGACGTTATTTGATTTTGACGAATCAATGGGTATTTCAGCTTTGTTTGTGATAATGCTGAAATTTAAAAAAAATTACTCAAGTATTTTTATGATAACACGCATTATTGGAATACTTATTTGAGATAAAAATATAAAATTTCTCATTAAAGTTTTCAAAAACCTTTTTTTACTTAATAATTTATATATAAAAATATTTAATACTAAAAAAACTAAATTACGTTAAAAAAAATATATGTAAAACGGTTTGAAAAATAGAATGTAGGTATAATTTTTATGTCAGTTTTTGACAGCGTGATATTTATGTATTTTTTTTAGAACTGAAACTGGCTATTGCATTTACAAAGCGATATAAATACCTAAATTATTAAATTTCATAACCAGCTTCCAAAATGCCATAAAAGTGATAGATAGCGCGCCATTTCTTATAAAAATGGCATTTCAAGCATCATAAAAGAATGAAAATTGTTTTATTAAAAATACGAAGATACATTATTTTCTTTTGCTCTGTAAACCCGTAATAACATGGAGTGTGTACATTTTGTAACCAGTCGATCAAGCGTTCAGAAACGGTTTAACATAACTCCACTTTTGCAATCGAAACAGCAATTTTGTTCGACCGCAACATCCCATTTCAATGTTTCACCTGCCTCCCCCATCCAGCGAGTCACATCAGATAACAATAAGGAAGGAAAAATGGCTCCTGCATCCCCTTGCCATGGCGCCCCTGATATTATATGGCTGGACCGAAAATGTCGTAAGGGGAGTGGCGCATCAATCAGGTTAATGAGGAAATATCACACAAAAATGTGGAGGACCACTGCGGGAAACCTCCACGCCCCTAGCTCGTATGCACTCAAAGCAAGTTCCTTAATAAATTAAATGAGAGAGGTACGTGCAAGTATAGTGTGTCCGACGATTGAAATTTAATTAAAACTTTGGAATTTTCCACACATATCGAATGACAAAGAATGTCCTAGAGAGAGTTAATAAGCGAATGGATTTTTCGACACTATTTGTTATTTGTTTCTAATTAATCGGATTTACATGGTGTAAGCCCGATCGTTAATTACACACACACAAACATCGTATATATATATATTGGGTTGATGCAAAAGTTTTGACCGTTTTTTACATATATTTTTTTTATATATTTTTTTTCTTGTGTATTATTTATTTAATAAATTATATAATTTCCATCAGTTCTTTTAACCTTCTTCCATCTTTCTATCAACTTATTAATACCAGTAGTATAAAATTTCGCGGATTTTAATGCGAAAAATGAAGTAAGGGATGTTTTTACCTGCTCTATTGAATAATTTTTTTCATCATTAAAATTTTTTCGCAGTGATCGGAATAAATAAAAGTCAGAAAGAGCAAGATCTGAAAAATACAGTGGATGCTTGATAACATCCCAATTTAACTCATTTAGCTTGTGTTGGGTCATCATAGCCACATGTGGTCGCGCGTTGTCGTGATGAAACACTGCCCTTTTTCTGTTTACCAATTCTGGTCTATCCTTTTGAAGGACCATGTTCAATTTGGATAATTGCTGACAATATCGTTCTGCTGTACTTGTCTTATCGTGTTTTAAGAGTTCAAAATACACAATACCCTTATTATTCCACCAAACACAAAGTATAACTTTTTTTTTGGATTTCGGCCTTCGAAGTTGTTAATGGGGCTTGTCCAGGTATAGTCCAATGTCTTTTTCTTGTCACGTTGTTGTACACGACCCATTTTTCATCTCCCGTCACCAAACGATGCAAAAAAGGTTCATGTTTTTGTCTCGCACTCAAAGCAACGCGCGTTGAAACACGATCCAATAAATTGGCAGCCGACAATTGATGAGGTATCTAAACGTCGTACCGCGAAACCATTTCCATACGCTTCAAATGTCTTAATGCGATTGTTTGGTTGACTCCCATCATTGTCACAATCTCCCTGATGGTTAGACGTGGATTGGTGTCAATTATGACTTTTAATTCGTCGTCATCAGACTTCAATGGCCGCCCGGTACGTGGTTTATCAATGAGTGAAAAATCTCCAGATCGGAATTTTGCAAACCATCTTCGTACCTGTCGAACTTTGATGACATCTGCTCCATACACTTCACAAATGCATTTGGTTGCCACACTCGTGGTATTGTCTTTACGGAATTCATAAAGTAAACAATGACGTAAATGCGCTTTATCGAACGACATTTTGAAAAAATACAAGGGGTTATTACTGTACTCTGGCCAGGCCAAAACTGAATAGAAAGTAGAGGGAAAGCATCCTTTATACAATGGAATCATAAAAAAGAAGATACTATTCACAATTTATGAAAAAAAAATTTTTTACCTGGGATCATAAAAAACGGTCATTACTTTTGCATCAACCCATATATATATATATATATATATATATATATATATATATATATATATATATATATATATATATATATATATATATATATATATATATATATATATATATATATATATATATATATATATATATATATATACAAATGTTAAATGGAAAAATAATAAACTAAGTTAGTAAAACCAAATTAAATAAGGTAAACAAGTATAAATAAAGACATGGTAAAAATGATCATATTTTCAAACATTAAACATAATGGATCTCTTATGCACAGTAAATAGAAATAATCTAAATTTTAATTTTACTTTTACCTGTAGATAGATCGCATTAAGAAACTATCTGTACATATTATATATAGAAATAATGTAAAACTGTAAGAACGCAAAATCCTTAAGTTGTAAAGAGCTTTTGAAGTGATTTTTAACGAAAATGGCGCGCTGAAAAGTTGGCCAATATTATTTTAATCCAAATATTTGAAATTTACGGCAAAATAAAAACCTAAAATGCTGAAAAAACTAACATTTTTTGTTTTTTTTTTGTGTTCACTAAATGTTGGGTTTAATCATGTACTTCTATGATTTTAAATAATATAAAAAACTCTCATGTCGAAGGTCTCAATATCCAATTGTCACATTAAATTATGAAATTTGTCAAATATTGTAAAACGTATGATAAAAATAAATGGATACATAATTAAAATACAGCGGAGTATTACGAAAATAGGAAATAGTTTTACGAGAGAGAAACGTCCTGTATTCTGAATAAGTTTGGAGTAAGCGCTTAAAGTGCACTGCAATTAAGGAAACTGTGTAAAGGTTTCACAGAAAAGTGTCATTATTTTCGGGATGCTGAAATAATAAACGAGACAATCAGTAAAGGAATGGAAGGTTGCAATCATGAAGAAAGAAATATGGAGGAGTTACACGGAGGAAATTACTAAGAACCATGTCTTAGGGGACAAGAAATAAGAACAAGACTTCATTAACGAAGCAAAGACTTTCATGGCTTTGTTCAGTAATATTCCACCCTCCAAGTTGTCACCTCCATATACTTTTACATTTTCTCAGTGAATCTGACATCTTCAAATATACAGTAGATTCTTCATAAAATTTATGAAATTGAGAAACTTTTTTCTTTGTAACCCTTACCTCCATAAACCCGATTGTGCATAGGCCATTGCATTATATAAAAACTGTTATTTTTTGACATCTTATCAAAGATGAAGAAGAATATGGAAGTCTGGGCATTTACGGGGCTGACGACCGTCATAGGCTGGTTTAAGTGATCACTTTACACACGTGTAACATTCACCAATTCAACCCATTATTGACAACCACACTACTCAAGTTCCATATATATGAACCAACTTTGAAACATTATTCTTAAATCACTAGAACTTCACTAGAGACATCTATTGGTGAGATGAACAAGTATTTGGACGCACTCAAAATGTTGTACGTAATATTGTTGAATATATGAAGGAAAGGTGGTCAGTCCTGCATTTCAAGTACCAGTCTAACATATATTAAATCTTCTTCTTTTTTCGCTTTGTGTAGGCCTTGTGGCCTGTTTTTAAAAGGGAATAAAGCATAAATGGATGATCATATAATTATCAAAACTGAAAATGAGAGATAAACTTGAGAGATAAACCAGATAAACTAAAAAAACGATGTCAAAACTGATAACAAACAATTAATGGAATATTTTAAAGGTCGAATAGATCATTAAACTGAATTAATGGGTTTGTGTTCACTTCGGGTTTTTGATACTTAAGTTTTGATCACTATTAATAAACTAGACAAATAAATGATACTAAAAAGATTAGGGAAGCATCAAGACGGCAAGAATCCACTAAATCTCCCTTTTTCATATATTTCGTTACACGGTCTACTTTTGTCTTATTCACATAAAACAACCACCAAATAATGGAGTTTCTGTGAACAATCTAAATTTTACATACTCTTCTAAAATTTAATATAAAATAGGTAAGTACCTTAAGTTTGAAAGTTTTACTTCAATATTGTTAATGATTTATGAAATAATATACTTCCTTTTAATATTACAAAATTTACCTGATTGACTTTAAGGTCAAAAACACGAAATTAATTGAAATATTGAATGTCAAATTTAATGTCACTCCATGGTTTTGGTGAATTCCTAATAAGGAAGTAATATTTGTGGATTTTTGTTTTTAAATTTTAAATTTAAAAAATATTTTGTGATGATGAAAATAAATATTCGGCATAATTAGAACAATCAATTAATTATTTAAAAAAATAAACACTTGAATATATAACTTAATGAGTTTTATTTATAAAGACTACTTTGGAAAACTTACAGATGTTTTTATCTTCCGGTAAAAATTAAAACCAACGAACAAAAAATATATGTAGGCGTATATATAGGTTAATAAATAAAGAAAAGGGGGGGGGGTCAAGGAACAAGATTTTTTGTAAAAGGAAACAGATAATAATGGTGACGTATTTTGAAACAGTATTATTAATTAACATTTTATCTGATACATAAAAATTTTAATTCAGTACATGTGTATATATAAATATATATATATATATATATATATATATATATATATATATATATATATATATATATATATATATATATATATATATATATATATATATATATATATATATATATATATATATATATATATATATATATATATATATATATATACACGTGATAGGTAAAAAAATCATACAAATTAAAAAAGTAAATTAGTTCATACCTTAAAGTGTCCATGGGAGCTTTTGCGTACGATTTTTACTAGGTCGTACTTACGTTTATTTTGAACATATTTCCTAAATTATAAATGTCTTTAACTTATTGGTGCTTAGGATGTTTTTTCCAGGAAACAGTCAACATTATAGTGTTTTCATTCCTCTGTACACCCACTATTCCCTCTCCAACCATTTCAGTGCGTGTGCATATGTACGTACATCGACATCAAAGTACTCCACACGCTGAACTATGAGGATAAACAGAATAATATATGACTTTAATTTGGAAACACCCACAGACCTGCCTCTCAATATATTTAATTCATGAAGAGTGTCAGATTTGATATCGGGTTTACACAACGCTGGACAATTTCTACCCCAACTGTGTCATTGAATTTAGTTGTTAAACCAGAAGAATTTGCTGGCGGCTAGATCATAGGAATCGATAAGAATCGATTTGGACTCAAACTTCTATGGTCCCCTTTTTCAATTTGGCTTAACGAGTTACATTAAAGTTACAAATAGAAACTCCAACGATAATATACCATGAGTATTTTACCAAACATTTTTTTGAAAGTAAATTATGATGAAGTACCGAATCATAATGAAACAAAAGACAATCATACCACTACTGGGCATCAATTGCATACGGAAGTCATAGTTTTAACCTTGAAGTGAAAATAACTTTAACCTAATTTATATTGGGTAGAAAACAAATATACATTGATTTTCTTTTCGGTATCATTAATTTCCTGACAATACTAATCGAGGACCCGTTTCAACTCATTAACTTTCGTATATAATCGACTCACTGGTTATAACAAAAAAATATTGAAAAATATTTTTTTTTCAAGTTTATTTATTGATATTTCAACGAAAATCAAAAAGAATGTGGAAACTAGCTTAGAACTGACAGGTCGTGAGCCTTATATGTGCCCAGATTTCCATATTCTTTTTTTACTTTGTTGAGTTATTAATAAAAATTTGATATAAACAACTCCTCTTACAAAGGAGAAAATCTATAATATGTGAACAAAAACTTGGACACACTCAAAATGTTGTAATTTTAAAAATCTTAACACCGGAATATAGATGCATATGAATATTGAAATAAATAATATTAAAACTTAGTTTAAAATCAAATTTGAGTCTTTCAAAATGAATTTCGTGATGCAACTAGAGAATCATTCTCTTATTTTACATCTCAATAATCTGAAAAAAAATGTACACGGGTTCAGCGTAGTAATACCATATAGTTCACTATAACACTATTATGCAAAGCATTCCGCAAATAGAAAACGTATTTATAATGAAGTAAGTAAGCTCTATTGACGTAGGGAAGCTTA
Source organism: Brachycentrus maculatus (assembly GCF_059751285.1). Taxonomy (NCBI): domain Eukaryota; kingdom Metazoa; phylum Arthropoda; class Insecta; order Trichoptera; family Brachycentridae; genus Brachycentrus; species Brachycentrus maculatus. The sequence goes on from NW_028280793.1 coordinate 4,843,331, forward strand.
TGTAAATAACAATAAAATGTCCTCCCTTTATTTAGTTCTAAATACATATTTATAAAGTAGCTCACTTCTCTAGTTGTATGTGCGCAGTGTTTTAGAACATAACTAATTCATATTCACCCTCAGTTCGCTTGATTTAGCATCCGTTCACCGCGGCTTATCTTCCACTGAACAAACATTATATTATGAACATACGCTGTCCTGCACTTTTATCTGCGAATCTGACCACTGCCAGTCTGGGAAACATTGCAAACACAAATGTAGACAAAGATTAATGAGAGAAATATATTCGAGTACATTTGTATTTCGCTGTTCGACTTTTATTCAATTGAATCAATTTCTAATTGTCACGTCGGATTTTTTCATCCCTGAAGATTCGATGGGAAATGTAACATTTTTTCGCGCAAATGAATTTGAATCACGATTCTGGTAAATGAGAAATTATCACTCAATCGGGAACGAACTGAACGACGCGACGTGAGAATTTCCGATGTTGTGTTTAAGAGATTTCGAGTGCTGGGCGTATTTTTTTATAACGAGCAAGTATATTTCGCTATTGTGTTTCGATAACATTAAATAAAAGAATCCTTCCGCAAATATTTTGAGTAATATTATTCAAGCGTAAACTTTCGCGAAGAGCTTAAACTGAATGGCTCGTATAAAAGAGTCGTTTTTCTTCAGAAGTTGCGCAAAATAATATGTGCATATCTGGAAATAACGACACTTACAAAACACATTGTGTGTGATTGTTATTTGATATTCGAGGCAGGTATAAATTTCGGTGTCGTCGCGTCGGAGTGGAAAAATTAATTTTCTTATTTTCCCCTCCGCACATTGTAAAGGAAGCTTAAAGCGGGGGCTTAAAATGTCAAAAAAGTCCACAATAGCCCCCAGGGTAGGGGCACACTCCGTGATTTATAACGTCAAATATCGCTTAAGTATTCCCTCTGCCATACGCCATACCATACACTGGCATAATAACCCGCCTGTGATAGCCGTGTTGGCGCACTCGCGTAGCGTGCAGCGCCCGATGCAAACCTTGATTGTTTGCTCTAATATGGATGGATTTCATTTTGTCCGAAGTTCCTTATGCTATACATATATGTGATAATATGTTTACGGAGTAAATATTTGTTGCGCTGTTTAAAATGAAATATATTTTCATATTTTTATCCTCATCCGCACCCAATGATGCATAGGGCACTGCATAAAATTGACGCTATGTTGAGTTGGTCATTAATTATATAAAGGCTAGGTGATTATTCTTACACTGTAGGTAATATTAAATATACACAAGGAATAATAATATTTAATTACTTTATTTCTTGTTATTACAATGATTATGTTTGTTGGAGCTGAAGTCACTTGTAAACGAGGCATTACTTGTTTTTTCTAAGCCTTCACTTTGATTTATTTTGACCCCTTTGGCATGAGCGAAATGCGGTAACCATTACAATAAGGAAGAGGACTTTTTACTTCTGGCTTCTTTACTATTTGAGGTAAATCTAAAAAACAGAATTTTTACACACAGAAACACGTACACCTTTTCCAAATTCTCGTCGAATTTTCTACCTGTTGGATGTTCGCGTATAATATCGTGTTCGGTATTTGGGATCCTTCGGAAATAAACTTTTATTTCCACTAAGGGACGGTACGTTTCCATGAAATATGTATTCACATTTTTTGGGTCTATTAAATAACGCAAAATTTCAAAAGTTCCGCGTACAACTCGGCGCACCTCGATAAATAACCCGAACATTAAAACAGACGTGTCGATATTTTTTTCGTTTTTATCACTCGCCTGAGGAGCGGAATCATACCGCATACCCACCGGGCTCGGAGTCGCCTTTGTTAAAAAAACCCGCGGATTTGCTTTTTCGATTCAATTTAGTACAGCACTCACTTGTAGCTCTCCGGGCGGGGGGTGGGGGCTGGGTATGGGGTAGGTCCGCGGGGGAAGAATCTACATTATATCCTAAATGGCGGGTGCGAAAAAATATCTGCCTATAACGATTTTTCTATTCCCTGTAAGCTGAAAACTAAATTGAATATGTTGCTCATATTTCGCGATACGAATTTCCGCGAGAAATGTACAAGGACCCGTGACGTCATCGGTTGGTTTGTACTTTTGTGCGATTAATAGTAGAAAATTCATCACCGGTTACCTGTTAGTATAAGAGCACATGAAATGTTATATATTTTTATAACAATTTTTTTAACAGTACGTCATTTCGCTTTTGCACTCGTGTTCGTATATAATACCTAAAAACTTTTCGCAAAATTCCTTGTCTCTAAAATAGAAATTGTGCATAAAAAATCTCAAAAATACAATTAATCATGGAAAGTCTTTTTCTTTTTCTTCTTCTTGGTGTTAGCCTTGTGGCTTGTTTTTAACAGAGATAAGCCTGCTACAATGATGGAAAATGAAAATATATCATCTTCAAATGAGCTCATCTTAAAGATTTTAAAATAAATGTTAAAATCTAAATATATTAAATAGAATTTTAAATAAAATATATTTAGGTAAAAAAATGGTCACCTTTCAGAAATTGAAGGTAAAAAATCTTTTAAGAATAAAAAATTAAATGAATGCAAAAAGATTTATAGAAAAAGATATTAAATACAAGTACCTAGTGTACAGGCCACCAGAATACAATCGACGCGGTAGTGAATCCCTGTTGTTTTGCAAACTCATTGTAGTTTGTTTAAAGGCATATTAACAAAAATGAAAAGATAATTCCATTCTAATTATGTCATGTACGAGTATATTTAAGTACGGTAAGATTACATAATACGTTTGGATATAATGTAATAAAATATAGATATATGTATATTGGTTAGTTAGTGATTGGTGATGATCTGCATAAACAGGAAATGTAATCAAATTTCTTACTGTTATAGTCATAGTACTAATTAAACGATGTGTAACACATCCTTTGAATTTATAGAGCTAAATCAAATTCCATCTGGATTCCAACTGCCGAGAGACTTACCTTTCCAGTTATCTCTGTCGCCATAACCACTTAAAGACTGTCGTATCGGTAATTAACACGGTATGCAATATGTGCCACATATGTAAGTATAGCAGAGACATATTTTACTTCCATCTAATAGCACGTGTTTAGGGTGCATCTTTAAATGAGTTTATGTTCTCAGGAACCTTTGGAGTTAGGCTGTTCGGTGCCTAATCAAACACACTCCACGCGGGAGGGGAACCTCATCATATTCACGCAGGGATGCTGTTTCATGTTGATAAAATAATATTGTATCAAAACATGATTAACAAATGCCAACTGTCAAACTGAGGATTCTCGAACGAACGAAAGCATAAAGAAAGAGAAGGAATTATAGTGCTTTCCAATTTTATATTTATATACAACATTTTGAGTGTGTCCAAATACTTGTTCACAAAATCTGGATTATCTCCAATTACAGAAGTTATTTTCATATTATTTTTTGACATCTCATCAAAGATGATGAAAAATATGGAAGTCTGGGCATTTACGGGGCTGACGACCGTCATAGGCTTGAGGTGATCGGGTTTAAGTGATCACTTTACACACGTGTAACATTCACCAATTCTACCCATTATTGACAACCACACTACTGAAAATATGAACCAATTTAGAAATCTTATTCTTGAATCACTAGAACTTCACTAGAGACATCTATTGGTGAGATGTAAAGAAGCTTTTTATTAAGCTATGACGGTCGTCAGCCCCGTAAATGCCCAGACTTCCATATTCTTCTTTATCTTTCATGAGATGTCAAAAAATAATATTTATATTTATATATTTCTTCTGCGTCGTTGCTGAGTCGTGACCATCTATCCTTCTAATCCCCAAAACATTTAATTATTTATTTAATGTCGTCACAAGAGTTTTTATTTTATTGATTTTATCGTATGATTGTTTAATTAATTTTCTAGAAACATAATCTTCATAATCTTAAAATTAAATTAGTTACGAGTTACGCTGCTCTCTCTAATAAAAAGACCAAGTTTTTGTGCTTGGAGAGGGACTTACACTTATTATAATATTGTAAATATATTTTTAATGTTTATTAGTGATACAATTTATTATAAATATTCTTTTTTTATTGTCCTTTATTTTTATTTGTGTGTGTGTTTTTTTTTCTCGATTAACATGTGTAGAAAGCATTCAATTTATTTTTAAGCATTTTGATGTCTTCAATTTTCAAGATTGAATTCACATACTTGAGTAGCTTTTAATTTGACCAGTTATTTTATTTTCAACATTTGAGTGTGTCCAAATACTTGTTATCTAGATTGTCTGGATTATCTTCACATAGGAGTTATCTTTTCATTTTTCACAACTCAATATTGATGAAGAAAAATATGGAAGTCCGGTAACCTTATATTTAGTATTGATTTTATATCTGTATGCAAAACGTTGTAAATTTTCATAATTACGTACGAATCTGCTTGACGCGTGCACGCTTGTATGTGGAATATAAGATTTTAAAAAAAGTCGAGTAAAAATACAGAGAATCTAATTTCTCATGGGATGTGTCGTGTCGCTGCCATAGAGTTATCTACATATGTAACGCGCGGGGCACACTGAATGGTGTTAAAAAATATATGGTTCATTTTCCGAGGAATAAAACAAATCCTGTTAACAGAATGTCAACACGCGAAAATATTTTCCAGACATGGCTGACGAAATGAAAGCGAATATATGTACACACATGTACACACGTTTGCTCCGAGTGAGGATACACATAGGTTATCTCCTTACTTCCGATCTAATGGCATTCGTCTGCGGAGTTCTGAAGTGACAGCCATCCCACGACTTTACTCGAACATTTTCCATGTCGCTGCGTAGAAATTGGATACATGATATTTCGATACCGCGGACACAGAACGTTTCAAGTAAATATCCGGATATTCGTCGATAGCAGACACCCAATCCCATTTTTGCTAATGTATCTATAAATATTTTCAAAAAATACAAGTATTTTTTGACATTTCGAATATAAAATGAACAGTCTACTGTAAAAATGCCATAAGTCTAAAATATACAATTTCTCATAAAGTATGAATTTTAAGAATATTTCGTTTGTCTCGAAGCTTTTCATAAAATAAAAATAATGAGTCCATTCACGTACCTACACAAATCATTTTACAATATTCCACACTCTTCGTACATACAACTTTCTCATATATACACGCCGATCATTCCGACTCCTGACATAACCACTTTCAAGTATTTGAAATATTTGATCATGCAAGTTTTTCTCAGTCTTCCTCTGTTTCTGTTACTAATCATATTCGCGTAAATTTGTTTAGCTATCCTTTCTTTACTCATTCGATTCACATGCCCAAACCATCTAAACACACCTTTCTTATGTTTATCGATAATGGCTACAAGATTCGAACTTCTATTATGCAACATTTTGCCGCATATTCGTCTGAGAGAACCCATTTCAACTGTATTCAGTCTAATTTGACCCTTCTTTTGCCAACTCCATGCTTCACTTTCATACATTATATGGAAGTGAAGTAAGGAGTATTACATAATATATAGGCTTTTAATAATCTCTTCATAATTGTGTTTCATATGATTTTTCTTTATCTCGTGACATTTTTTAATGTGTTCACATGTTCGCAGTGCTACATTTTCGATTTGATATGTAAATTGGAATTGCGAAATTTGAAGGGCGTTTAATTGTCACCAAAAGAACCGTTCCATTTCCGATGAAGGTTTCTAAAAGCAATTTATGTCCCCCAAGAACAAAGTGCTAAAAAAAGATCGTGATCACAGAGATAATACATCGTGAGGGGTGATTTCTTATTAAATGCATTCTTTTCGGGTGAAAAAGCATGATATTAATGGTCGATTGAATTTGGAAATACGTTATCTTCTAGCCCCGGTTTCTTCTTATACCATGTACCAGGCAATCACAGTACCACGCGGACAGGCTAACGGTCATATTGTTCATACAGTGGAACCTCGGTATACGTCCTTAATCCGTTCTAAATCATGAGACTTTTACCAAATATGACGTATACCAAATGTATTTTTACCATAAGAAATAAAGGGAAAATTATTAATCCGTTCCCACAAAAAAAAAACACATTTTTTTGGCATATTATACATTGACGTGGTTGTATAAAATAATTGAAACACTGCTTAGTACTAAAATAGATAAATGTGGAATTTGGATTAAAACAATGATAAATATATACAAAAAGTTTCACTTAATTTAAAATACATATAACTAAATAAAGAAACCTTAAAGTCTTTATCGTTTGATGTCATACGAGCTCTAGCGACACACATGACATTTCACAATTGCATGTCTGACAAGAGTGTCAGAGCTACATAAATAAAAAAGAACTTAGGTGAAATAATAAATTCTTAACCTCACTTTACCTTGGTGAGAAGAATCAAGTGCTTACGATGCTGAGAAGGAAATGTAACTTAACCCTTTCCGGTCCCCCAAAATTAAAAAAATATATATAAGTAGGTAGGCAGTTACATTCCAATTGGAAAAAAATTGTCCTCTGCTCCATATACTTTTGTAATAGATACGAGTGACAAAAATGTCAACTTGGAATTTAAATAAATAATACTAAAAATGAAAAAAATGTCGAATAACATCTGACATGGGACTTAAGAGAAAAAATCGATGACGAATGAGATTCGACATTGGACCAGTAAGGGCTAACTGACATGTTCTTGTACGCGCGCAATTCGTTTTCCAAACGAAGGTCGTATACCAAACAAAATGTTTCGCGTCCAAAGATGACATACCAAGTTGGACTTATTCCAAAGCAGACGTATACCGAGGTTCCACAGTATATGTGTTTAACCCCTGCCACATAAAATTGATTTGTTTTCGCTACGTTAAACATACGGACCGTCCTGAATTGTCGTTTTTCAGTTTAGCCTTCCCCCGCGAAAATGAAACCTTTATCCGTTTCGGCTGACTGTTGTTTGCATTGATATTTTTAATTAAAAATGTTTATATTTATTTTGGGCGCGTAGCGTGTGGAATGAACAGTGTTAAAGGAAGATAATCTTTATGTGTTTTTTTTTAATATTACAAATTTATATTGTTTTTGAAAATAATTGAATAAGTTATTGCGAAAAGAGAGTATAATTATTACTGTATTTTTGGACTACAACGCGAATTTTCACAAAAGGACAAATCAACACATTTTTCTGAACAAGCATCAATCTACTTACATACTTATATTTCTTTAATATAGTTTTTTCTTGACTTTTCATATTTGTTCATCAGCATTGTATAGTGGTCAGCAGTGGCTACCAAGCTGAAGGTCTCGGTTCGATTTACAAGGGTGTAAAAAAAATGTAAGAAATTTTTTCGCTCTATTTTTTTAATTGCTACTTTTTAAACAAGTTAAACTTGTTTTCAATTCAAATTATTGATTTAAGCATATCGTAGTCGCACAGGAGAAAGTGACCAACTACCATAACGAAAAATGTTCAGGAGGGCCATTTTAGTCACATTTGCTTGGCAACAAAATAATCATCAACGTAGTTAGTCATTTCTACCAAGTCAATATATTATACTTCTAAGATTAAAATTCTTTGGGATTTCTTTCAGGGCAATATTAAGCTAGTAAGATATCAAATAGTCAATAATTACGGTTTGGTAAAAAATGCACTAGGTCACTTTCTCCTGTATGACTACGATATGTTTATTTTGTTGACATATAATTATGTTATTTGTTACCTATGTGTATATTATATTGTCAAAACCGCAAATGAACATTAAATTTTTTACAAAGCTCACCGCGAAAGGTGACGTTGCAATTTTCTACAAAGCTCAACATTTACTGAGAAAGCTCCTGTAAGGCGGAAAATTTAGCGGAGAAAGGCGTACGGAACAAGAGCTGTTAGTCTGCTGGAAATTCTTGGAAAGCGAGGAGATGAAAGGAAGAAGTTGTCATTGTTTGGAAGTCAAGGGTATCGAAAGGGTTCCCAACAAAGGCACAATTCTTGAACACTTCTCTAAATAGTTTCTTTTTGTGGGATGAGATCTCTCCTCTCCGACAAATTGCAGCGGCTAGTCTCGGGAAAAGAATCCGCCGTTTGTTAAGAAACGATAATTTTCTCGGTTTGGTTTCCAAAAACCTTCATCAAAGAAAAGCCTGGTTTTAGTTTTTTGTTTATATTTTGTTTACTTTCATTTACTATTTATTTATTTATAGATTTGGCGTTTAATTTCTAGAACTTTATTTTAATTTATACGAGTATATTCAGTATAAAAATCAAACATTGATTTTTATAGTCTACTTAATTGTATTTTATTGATAAATACACATAAAAAATGTGACAATTGTTTCGCCTTGTAAAAGCATTTTCAAATTTATATCAAGAAAATGTAAAATCAAACACTGATTTTTAGAGTCTACTAAATTGTATTTTATTTTTAAAATCACATAAAAAATCGTGATGATTGTTTTGCCTTGTTAAGGCATTTTCAAATTAATGTCGTAAGTTTAAAAATGTCATAAATTGTCGAAAAAATTGTCACAAACTTTATTTTGATTAATTTTTTTCAATAAAATACAATTTAGTAGACTCTAAAAACGTGTTTGATTTTAATAACAAATATATAAAATCAACATATTTTTTTGGTAACTTAAGACATATTTATATAAAAAATAATATAAAAATAACTAACGATTACGTCGCTTCACCGCAGGGGTAGGCAGAGAGAATAGAATGCCACATCATTCTATCTTTGCACACATTCCTCCTGTGGATCTTTTATGAAGGAATTCCCTATTCCGTTAATACTAAATGTTCTTCATCTCTTTTAAGATCAGTATTTTTTTTAATTAATGAGATAATAACTTTTTTAAACAGTACATAATTGAGTTTACTCCGTCATTGTTTCTGTTGAATTTTCCATGAATGTTTGATGAGTTAGTTTGCTTGGCTGAATATCAGGAGAAGTATTTCTTACTCTGAATACTAATTAATTACTAATCAGCGTATTCATAGACGTTTAGTTAAGTGTTTGGCAGTCGTAGATGAGGGTAACCGAGGCGTCAAATATAATGGGACTCTGTATTTATTTATGTTTTACACACTACATTTGTGTGCTTGTTAATTTGTAAGCTAAAAGAACCTTCTCAAATTATCATTTGTTTATTTATCTAACGTGATTAAGTGGTACAAATTATTAATATCTCTATTTTTATGGCTTTTAAGGTTTCGTAAACAATAATCCTAGTTGAGTTGAGAAAATACAATATAAAATACTGAAAAATGTAATGAGAATTAATTATGTAGCTTCCGAAACTATTCGTTTAAATAAATATATAGCTCAAGTGGTAATTTCATCATCTCTTACCACAAAGTGATTACCAAAACAATAAATATAATTAATTCAAATGCATAAAAAAGATTTTCTTCATTCATCCATATCTACTCCCTATGTAGAGTATATGGAGTCCTCAAACTGTTTTCTGACTCTTTGGTTGATTGCCAACTCTTGCATCCTCTTAAGTCAGGTCCACCTCCCAAAGTTCAGACGAGTAAGTATTAACACTCGAAAACTATTATATCATCGAGATTAATAAATTATTCGTAAGTAGTAAAAATTGCATAAACAGTTATATTTACATAAGCTTACTTACATGAATTTGTACCAGTACAGGTATGCAACCCAGATAACCCTGTGTATTTCTACACTTCTTAATTAATAGAACTTTCTGTTCATTCTACATATCCCTCTCCGCTCTGAATATAAGTCAGTTGCATTCTATCTATATGTTCCCACATATCGCTCACTCCTTTCAAGAACGACATAAATCAAAAAACTTGATTTTTCAGGAGAACGTTTTTAAAGTTTAAAAATATAATACAATGTATTAAAAATAAATATCAAGCCACTTATTAAACTTTTTACTGTCCAACAGATCTTTTTAGGTAAAACCTTAAGGTTTTTTCTCCATTTGAAAAATATTTAGTTTATTTAAAAAAATAATTAAACAATAAATTTTCTTTAAAATGCAAGAACAACATTTTCTGCCCCGTAGCGGGTAAATATTAAGTTAAAAATATGCCTCTTTTGCTGAGATATAGTACATTTTCTGGGCATTCCGAAAACACGCACAACTGAAAAATGACAATTTTTGATTAATGACGTTCTTGAAAGGAGTGAGCGATATGTCCAAAATCTGTAGCGCAGAACTGATCACCTAGTCTTTATAATCATCATTTGTCACTCATTTTTATTTACATTAAGAAATCTATAAAGGATAGCAATTAACAGTTATGAGTTTGTGTGGCAAAAACTTTGAGCAAGGGAACAAAAGTATTAAGAATAAAGTTGAAAGCAAAGTTTTCTATTGAAATAAGTACCACATTTTTAATTAAGATATAATCACGCGGAATTATAAAGAACAGTATTGTTTTGTTTAAACTGTTTTAAAATACTAATCAGAATTTTCAATCTTCAAGTATTTTATAATTGAAACGCAAAATTTTTTAATTGCTCATTTTTCTTCAACAGATTTCCGCGCCTTTAAAACTTTATTCGAGAATAAGGGTAATAAATGAATATATTAAGTGAGATTTAAAAATAATATATCAAACATAATATCTGCTATATATTCAATAAAAGCCAGGTTGATCGCTCACTTCTAAGTAAAATCAATGATTCGATTCCCTAAAGACGGAAAAGGCTGAATTAATTCCGTTTGGGAAACGAGGGTTGAAAATAAAAATCTTTTTCTTCCCCGCAAAGCTTAGGTGCTTACCTTCTTTCGACATTTAGAACGTGTGGCTTTTTCCTTAATTTATATGGGAGTGACTTTTCAACCCTCTCAATGCATCCCCTACCCGTCTGCTCGCCGCCTGCGCCCGGGGCTAAGTGAATCGATCCATCCAAAGGGCTGGGGAATGGAATATTTAGACATCCTCTGTCAGACACTGACTACCGCTATTGAAAATGTTGGGTTAGGTTGACAGGGCTTGTATGGGATGTACGAGTATAAAGTGACTGCTCACAGACAGAACGTTCGAGAATCAATTGGAAAAGGAAATCGTATGTGCGAATATTTAAATTTATGGTTATATATATATACATATATATATATATATATATATATATATATATATATATATATATATATATATATATATATATATATATATATATATATATATATATATATATATATATATATATATATATATATATATATATATATATATATATATATATATATATATATATATATATATATATATACATATTTATAAATATATAAATATTATATAAAAACCCTTATCCGCACCCCAATGGTGCATAGGGCACTGTGTCTTATAAACGCAGTGTTATCATGATCGTTTTACACATGAAGAAAAGGTGATCAGCCCTTCGCTTCAGGTACCAGTCCATGGTAATATTGAATAAATATTACAGTGAAAAAAATACTTATATTTATTTTACCCCCCTTGGGAATCGAACCCGGGGCCTCCAGAACGGTAGCCGAGCGTGCTGACCATTACGTGCTGAACACTACGGAGGCAGACAATTTTTATTTTATTTATATATATATATATATATATATATATATATATATATATATATATATATATATATATATATATATATATATATATATATATATATATATATATATATATATATACACACATACATACATAATATATGTACATAACACATTGTAAAAGGAAATTACAATTAAGGTTTGTACTGACTTTTCTTGGTGAAACTGCATTTTATAAAATAAAATTACAACCGTATATTTTTTTGTTGCCACATATCACTCACTCCTTTCAATAACGTCATAAATCAAAAATCGTATATTTTCAGTTGTGCGTGTTTTCGGAATGCCCAGAAAATGTACTATATCCCAGTAAAAAATGCTTATTTTCAACTTAATATTTACCCGCTACAGGGCAGAAAGTGTTGTTTTTGCATTTTGAAGAAAAGGTATTGTTTGATTATTTTTTTTAAATATATTAAATATTTTTCAAATGGAGATAAAACCTTCAGGTTTTACCTTAAAAGATCTGTTGCACAGTAAAAAGTGAATAAGTGGCTTGATATTTATTTTTTATACATTGTATTATATTTTTAAACTTTAAAAGCGTTCTCCTGAAAAACCAAGTTTTTGATTTATGACGTTCTTGAAAGGAGTGAGCGATATATGCACATGTACGTTGTACATACTTTATTTGATCAGTGACCGGATTTCATCGTTACTTACATCATGAGTCTGGTGATGTCGGTAAAGACAAAACCCGAAAACTGGTCAAACAAAATGTTTGTTGAAAAAACTGTATAGTTCTTATTTTCTTTTAAAAAAGGGAATGACAAAAGAATGTCTGGAAATTGCCTAAATTCAGTAATTCTTGAAAAAATTAACAAAGGTAGATATTAAGTAGATCAGTCGTCCTCCTCATAGGCTAATGCTGAATGATAAGAACGAATACTCGTAGTCCATGTTACCTTGCTCTTACAAAATTGTCCGGTGCAAATACTTTTATGCGCTCCGAGATGTCAGGATTATAAACTAACCCGTTCAGAAGCTTACAGGCCATCACGAACAAGGCAATGTTCCTTCTGGCCCTTAAACTTGTGATTCCGAGCATATATAAAGGAACTATAGGACTCTAGACATTCGTAGATTTTTGCTTCCAATGGCGTTTACCGATGCAGAAATTTTCAGCAGAAGCAAAGAAGAACTTCTTGGAGAAAAGTTTGCTCTTTTACAGAATTCTCGTGACTTTTTTTTCATAATACTTCAATATTTTTCTTCATATTATTGTAGTAATATGCCCGCATTCAAAAGGAATATTTGTAATTTAAATTACTGAAAAAATTGTTAGAGGTAGTGTAGTTTCGGCTGATAGCCTTGTCGGTAAGCAGAGGATTGATCCGAAATAATATATTTTCAATGCAGTGCGATCTAATCAAGCAAAGTATTCGTGAATAACTGATAAATGGATGTGTTCAATTAGTAAATAACCAAATCACTTAATACTTTAGTAATTGATTTGATGAATAATCAACATTGATCGATTATGGTACAGAAATAAGCGAATAACAAATAAAAACATCAAATAAAAACGTCACAAGGGGGAAAGGAATAAAAAAGCTAGCAGATTCAGAATATTTTTTTTAACGAAGATATAAATATTCATACTTTTTAATATATTTATTCTTTAAAATATTTTACATTTTAAATAATGTAAATTTTTAAATTTTTAAATTTTTAACGGTTTCAAAATGCATGCTGTTTTTGAACAAAGCTATTCAAACTTTATTCTGGTATCAAAAGCAATTTTTCGATAATGGTCAAATATTTTATGAATCTAAATCTAAATGCCAAATCGTAAAATTCCATATTAATAATAAATGATGAATAATGAATAACCCCGATGACTCGTGAATATTTCATACTCTATAATGACCAATAACGATGTAAATTTAAAAACAGTGAAAAATTCTAATTTTTTTACTATCCCAACTTATATATCATTTTATTTCATTCAAATCAGCCATAAGTGATACATTATGGGTCTCGATATACAAACAAATAAACAATATTTTAATTGTGTTTCAATATTGGTACTAGGTTTTAAACTATTAAAATGTCGTTTTTAAGAATTTATGGGAAGAAAAACTAATTTTTTCGCTTCAAACCGAGTCGCGACAAATAGCAAAATACCCTGGGTATCTAAAAAAGATTATAAAGTTTTTGAGACAAAAATATAAAAATATGGGAATTCGTACAGATTACTTATACGTTAAGTAATTCTGACATTAAAAACGATAAAAAAATACATTTTTGACATGTTAAAGAAGAAAAATTTGGATGTCTGAGTATTTACTGGAATTATGACCTGTCACAGGCTAGTTTAGTGATCACTTTATACACGTGTAACATTCACCATTCTACCCATGACTGGAAATCACACTAGTTAATTTTTTTTAAATTATACATATTTCATCTCAACTCAATATTGTGAATGAAAAAGTAATTAAAAGTAAACATCTAATAGCAACCACCACGGCAGTCATCCATTAATCCTCTTATCCGATGTTTGTAAGTTGAGATAAGTACACAGGCAGTATTTGGTAGTAATCACGCAAGTCTGCGTTGATGTACAGCCATTCCCACTTGCAAAGGGTTGTATTAAATGAGAACCTCCTCTCATCCGATCCACCCCTAATAAATCTGGATGCGGGGGTTTGTTCTTAATAACAAATATTTGCGTTAATGCATCTTACAGTTGGTGCCTTTTATGTTGTCGAGAAGGGGAGACTTTTCACTTTGTATATCAAACTTAGTCAAATCAGTTCAAGTCGTACAGCCAGCCTGTGCAGGGTCGTTAAACAGGAAAAACAAACAATTTTAACGGGGAATGTATTTCATTAGTCGGCGTGCACAAACACGAAGTTGCCTTTCCCCATACGTCAAAATATTTTGTTGTAATGAAACAATATTATTTACCAATTAAACGATATTATTAATTAATATTTAAATAAAAATAAATAATATTAATTGTGATAGTGCAATGAAATTAAATGACATCTTATATAATAAAATAACAACTATGTAATTTTTTCCACATCAATTTTATTTGACCAGCAACCGGGTTTCGTCGTAACTGACATCATCAGACTGATGAATGTCGGTTACGACGAAACCCAGTTGCTGGTCAAATAAAATTAATGTGGAAAAAATTACAAAGTTGTTATTTTATTATGTAAAATGCAGTTCCACCAAGAAATGTCAGTACAAAACTTAGATCTAATAAAATAACATCTTCTTCTGTGGTCACAATCACGTGGATTGGTTTGCAGCAAAAAATGACAACTCCTTCGCCATTCTAGTCTATTATGTGCAATTCTTCATACGTTGAACAACCTATACTTTGTACAAGTCACAAAGATATTCATAGCATGAGTGTCCTCTGGTGTTTGTTCCCTCTTATTATCAGGTGCAGAAAACCCTCCTGTGTCGACGTGTGATCAATCCAATAATACAATAAAATAACTTAATTAAGATATTTTATTGATATCTTAGCAAAGTCCATTGAGATGAAAATATAAAAGTGTGAGATTTATGTTACAGGGCTTACAACCTGTTATTAGCTGGTTGAAGTGATATCTTTATACTAGGCCTAGGTGACATTATCCAGAACAAAACAAAAGAACATATAACCTGAGGACGAGGAGAGCTGACCCCAGCAGTCTACAAGGACAATAAGCTAAGATGTAGCCAGGATGAAGAAGAAGAAAGTGATATATTCATACGATGTGTAAGATTCCCAATAAAATGCACATGATATTTTAAATTCAAGCGTATATACAACAGTCCAACAATCTAGTATTAAATATTTATAGGTAGAACAGTCTAGTTAATGAATTAAATTATTATAGTTTTTGTAACTATATTAAACAAATAAAATAAAATAAATATCTTGATATATTGATCTCGAGGGTTAAAGCCGATGGATAAGTCCAATCTTACAATTTTTTTACGAACGGTTACGGAACAAATAAAGCTATTAGATTGATCAAAATAGCCATTCCGAGTACGTGAAGTTACTTTCAAAGTTTTACCTTTGACTACATATATTTACAAAAAAAGCATTTGCGAAGGTGCTGTTACTGATTGAGAATATATTAATGTAGTGCATTTCAATATTCTAGTCGCTTGGAAGCTTCCGAGCTTTGGGTCGTAATGGAACGGAAGCCCACCCCGGGAAGGTTGGAAGTGTCTGCTGATGTGCCGATAGAAAATATTCCCTCGGTAATGCGTAAATTAGCCTCCCGTCCGTACACTTTGATGTTTTACATCCCTTTCATACACGTTTGTGGAACGGGTTATTTTTTCCTTCTCCTGCGGATATCATTTTTCGGGCTGTGATTGGCATAATTTAAGGAATTTCTTTTGAAAGGAAAAGACGTCGTCTATTGGAATTCCGCCAGTTTTGAAATAATTTTACTAGTGACGTAAAATGAATGAAAAATCATGTAATAATAAAAGTCATCTTAGGAAACATCGAGGTAAAAGTTGATCAATCTTAAATATTCAAATAAATTTGATCAGTTGAATTCATATTTTTTATTTTTCCTTTTTATTGACGTGTACGAGAACATCTTCATTTTTTAAACCAACATTTGAAAAAAAATATATTTGAACATCTTACACAGAATGAATGAACGTTTGAAGCCTTTTCGCGTCAATAGTCCGGCTTCTCTTGAGGGGTTTTACGTAGTTTTCTCCCAGCAATGAGCAAATGCTGTGAAATTGACACACAGTAGTTTATCCTTCTTGTTCCCAACACAGATTAAAATAAAACAATCTCTTAGTTAGAAGGAAAAAAATCCACTAATTAATCAAACACCTTGCATTTACATAATATGCAAGGTAAATAATAAATGCAACTGCCATCTAAAAAAATAAGCCTTATTGCGTAGAAGCAATATTTTCCATAAAATACCAAAAACAGACTACATAGTAATATTGGTCAATGTTTTAACCTCAGCCGTTTGAATAAAAGATAAAGCATTTTGATATCTCAACATAGGTGAAAAAGAATATAAATGTCTGGATTTAACAGGGCTTACAATCTATCCAGGGCTGGTTAAGTGATCTCTTTACACACGTGTAAAATTCACTTTTCTACCCATGCTTCTCAGCCGCACTACTTAAAATATTGGAACAGATACATATGTAAATCATCATCCATATTTTTCATATTCTGCTTTCATATTTTTCTTCATCTATCATGATGTCAAAATTTAAAAATAACTCCTACGTAGAGAAACCCCGATTTGAAGAAGTATTTGGACACACTTGAAATGTTGTGAATAAATAAAGCACTCATATTGAATAATACAATACAAGCGTTTGAAATTAGATGTTAGATAGTACTTGTACATAACTATTAACAAAAAAAAACATTTGATAACCGAATGAATGAACAAATAATTAATACATTATAAATTAATGAAACTGTAAATTGACGAAAACAAGTAAAGTGAAGGAAGAAGGATCAAACCTTTTTTTGCCTCAATCCTGTGGATTGGTTTGCAGCAACAAATAACACCTCCTTCGCCACTCCTGTCCATTTAGCGAAACCCTCTCCAGCTCCTCATAACTCAAACAGCCTATGTACTATATATAAATAGCCTATACACTATATATTCGCGGCGGGATCAGGAACGAATAAAGAAGAGAGTCTGGGAAACCAAGAAAGAAAGATATGATGGACAGTAATGATTCCGAGGATAGAAAGTAATGTTTCAGGGGTTCTTGAAAATCATCAGCGATGGCGCATTTTCCACATGAAGAAGTTATTCATTCCATAGTTTGGCCGTTTATAGAACGATATATTTAGATATTACGAGTATGAAGGCCATAAAACGCCATCCATCATTGCGTCAAAGTATGTTATAAAAAAACTAAAATAAGGTTATGAAGGGCGTGAAAGTATTATTAATACATCATCTGCATAATAAAAATAGCCCTTACTATAATACGGGTCCAAAAAGGTAAAACAGTTTCGTCAAAATGTTATGGTATTTAATTTTGTGAGACGTTGAACGATTGTCTAGATAATATTTGAACACATATCGTATTTAATCAAATTGAGTAGAGGATATTATTTTCAAAAGTGTTTGCCTTGGAAGTTTAATTTAGAAATTAATCATTATTGACTAGAAAGTTACTAACGAATTAATATCTTGCATTAAATTGATTATATTTTTTGTAATATTATCATTCTCTCTGAGATTATTTCAAGGAAAGGGAGAATATAAATTAAAAAAATAATAATAATAATAATGGAGAAGATAGTTTGTGAAACGTTTAGGTACTCAATTAGATGTTGAAATGATGATTAAAAAATATTTGCTTAGTTATAATCTACCAAAATTTCGATAAATTTCAAACAAAGGTACCTCATTCTTTTAAATGATCAGATTATTCTGATAATTTAAAAGAAAAAGTCAAAAATAAAAACAATGGACAAAAAAGTTAATGAGAATCGTTTGGGTATTCCCAAATGTACTACATGTTTAAATGATGAAAAAAAGGGTTATTTAAAATATTTAAATTTAAAATAAATGTACCTTCAAGTACCTTTATTTGCTGTGTAGAAAAAAACACATTGAAGCAAGTAGGTGTCGCATTTTACTGACCATAAGATGCACTTTTTCCTTAAAAAATTACCACCAAAATTCAGGTGCATCTTATACTCGAAATACACATAAAAATATCCAATGTTTGATTTAAAATTCCCTCCAGTCTTAAAAATTGCCATATATTCTATGCCGCGAGAAATCTATCTCAATCTGGCAACATTGTAGTGATGGGAATCGCACAATAAACAATGTAGCGCACCACACAGCACCACATGTGCATTTGTAGTACACAAAACACACTACAATTGTATTGTATAATGTATAATGCGATGTTTTCCGAGGCGTACACCCCACCCTCACTCCGACTAGAAATTCAGTGGCATCAACATTTTTGTAAAAAATATATTTTTTTCAACTCCTTAATATGAAGGTATGTTTTATACAAGGTGGCACAAAATGAATCACACTATCGGAAGATGTTATAATTTTTGCAAATGGCGTCGTACGTGAATCATATTTGACATTTGTGAACTTGATAGCTGCAGTAAACAAAAAGATTTAGAGTGCCGCAATATCATTTATCCAATTTTGTTTTTAAATTACGTTATTATTAAATAAAAAAGGTTTTTAGTTGTGAAAATCTTTATTTGGATTTTTACAATTTATTTCTGTTAAGTAGAAAAGATAATATCCGTCAAGTGGTCTCCGCCGGTGTTGATACTCATTAGCGGCCGTTTTATGAATTTGTTTGTATACTGCAGCTGTCTAGTTCAGAAATGTCAAATATGATTGACGTACAACGCCATTTGAAAAAATTATAACATTTTCCGATTGGGTGATTTATTTTGCGCCACCCTATAGTACGTAATATACTCTAATAATAAAAGTGTGAACGACATGCGTGTTCTTAATAAATAAGTTTTCTGTTGTTGCCAGAGTGTGAATTTAGTCGCAATTGGGTATTTAGGTCAAAAATTATCTTCGGGCTATTTATAATATGATAAAAATATTAAAATAGTTTTTTTTTACAATAAAAGTACGCCGCGGTATCAGATCGGTTTGCCTCTTTCTCCTTATTTATTCACGCCCATTCTTAGCACGCCATTTTAGATGATTTATTTAATGTGGTTTATCATCTGATCACTAATCCAGTTATGGATAAATCCGGAGGCAAAGTAGCCCGAAAACCTGTCGTTTGATTAATGTTGTCATTACAGCCATATTAATTGTTTTACGGAAGAGTTTTATACCCGAATCAATGCTGATAATAAATGGAGTGCGGTAAGAAACTTGCGCCGAAGCATGCTGATCTCCAAATAATTTATAATACAAAATAAATTCTGTAAACAATAATAAATCGTAATGGACTACCTAACTGATCCCCAATTAATTAATTTCAGAAGAAAGTATTCGTAATAGCATTTGATTTACATCTAAACGTATTTAAACAATATTTCTGAAATAAAATTATTATAAACACAAATACAAAATGAGTACATAATACAGATTATAAAATGAAACCATCTTATTAAAAAACTGTACAAATATTGATAAAATTAAGCTGAAAAGTGAATAAATTATTTACAATCACAATTGTAATAAATAATCTCGAAACGTTATATGTTTTAATGCATAAATGTTTTACATTGTTCCCTTAATATTATCATGTAATATTATAAAACTATGGATTGCATTTTATTATAACTAAAAGATTCATGCAGATAATTATACAGTAATTGTTCGTAATTCATTATTTTTCGATATAATGCAAAGACTACGTGGATATATTAAAATTATTTCCGAAGGAAAAAATAATTGGAAAGCAAAAATAAATTGGAGTGAAAATCTTCTCCTTCACGATCACATTTTTATATATGTACATCTGTACCTACTTTGATATCGGTGCCCAATGTCGAAGAAATCTTAGTTGATAACATATACGCATTGCTCCTGACACTATCGTTTGTAACATAATAAATGAGCCCATATTTTCAAAAATCATATAGCTCACTCCGTTCAACAACGTCATATATCAAAAATCGTAAATTTGCAGTTGTGCATGTTTTCGAAATGCCCAGAAAATGTACTATATCCCAGCAAAAGCGGCATATTTTTAACTTAATATTTACCCGCTACAGGGCAGAAAGTGTTGTTTTTGCATTTTAAAGAAAAGGTGTTGTTTAATTTTTTAAATAGTTTTCAAATGGAGAAAAAAACATTCAGGTTTTACGTAAAAAAATCTGTTACGCAGAAAACGTTCAATAGTGGTGGCTTGATATTTATTTTCAAAACATTTCATTATATTTTTAAACTTAAAAAACGATCTCCTGAAAAATCAAGTTTTTTTGATATATGACGTTGTTGAGAGGAGTGAGCGAAATATTACAATATAATAATATTATATGAACTCTGCAAAAGTTATTTGGCAGGTTAATTAAATACACAATTTCTCGCTATAGTTTAATCATAAATCATTTACACTATACTCGTTCGTTTGACCACAAATTGACTAAAAGCATGTCAAAAGTTTAAGCTGACGTCATCACCAGTGACGCGTATATGTAATCCGATATGTTAAGCGCAGTTGCGCGGCTACAGCCCACAGTCGAACCACACTCGATACTAATGTCTAACTTTTCAAATTGTGTGTTTGTGTCTGTTAGCTAATTTATCAATACTTGTATGCTCACCGACTGTTCAAATTTAGTACAATCATTATTTTTAATTTCAATTTTACTTAGTAAATACCCCTATTAATATTAATATTAAAATATATTGTAACACGCGTTTCGATATAATCCGCATCATATTCAAACACCGTATGTGACGCTAATTCTTAATTTTATAGTTGGAACTTTGGGATGTTGAAGATTGAAGGTGGTAGAAGCTGTTTTTTTTTGTTTTAATTTTTTTTATTAGTTTAGAATAAGCTTCACATACATACGTATACTTCATAATTACGAGTATATGGATTTGAAAAGAAAAGAGTTATTAAAAGGTAAAAGGTTTATAAAATTAAAAAAAAAAAAAAATTTAAAAAGTATTTTTCTACAAATATTATAAAAAATAAAAAATTTCAAATACACATTCTTAAAAAAAAATCGGGCGTGAAGAGACGTGTGACCTCTCCGGTGTTCGGCCGGTGAATGAATTCTGTATTTGCGAGTAAGGCCTTAAGATTAAATAACACACTGCGGTAAGAAAAACATGTATCGATTTCAAAATATTAAAATGATTAGTAAGTCAGTAAAAAATAAAAAGTGATTCCCGTATAACTAGAAATTTATGATTACATAAATAATAACGAACAAAAAAAAATACTCAAGCGGACATAAAAGATTTTCAAACATATGTAAATTGAAAGTAAATGATGCTTACCTTTTTTTAATCCTTGGAAGAACTCTGAAAAATTCAGGTTTTTTTGTCAGTTTCTAGGAGGTAAATGTGTTTGAGCTTTTAAGAAAACAAAGTGAACAAAATCAAAAATTAATGTTGAGAAATTTTGAACAAAGATAAAGCTGAGCAAACAACATGATGTATCAACGGAGTTAGTTCGAGAAATTACAAAAGTTTTCGTAAGTGAATTTTCAAGGAGCTTTTTTTATCTTGAAAATGTATCCTGAGAATAAAGATATCACGGTAATATCACACCCACGCTAAAAAAAAACAAATTACATCGGGTAATGGAAAAACTAAATTTGAGGGTAGACGATTTAAATTTATCCTTATTCATGCTGAAATTTACTAGGTTTTCTAACAGGTTTGGTTTATAACGATTTGCAAATTTTAGTAATAAAAATCTTTAAACTAAAAGAAAGATACATTCTACAACCGTAAACGAAAGAAGTTCCATTTAATTTTATGTGAAATCAAAATATTTCACCATAACTTCGGCTTATCTTTTATTCTGAATATTATCATAAAAATATCTTAGTCTTGAACGTTAGCCAAACTGTTAACTTCAAAATGCCAAATGCGAGTATGTAGAGTCGATTCTAAACAATTAGGGCAGCTGTTTATTTTGACTAATTTTTGAAATGGAAACCAAACCAAGTAAACAATAATATTTTACGCCACCTCATAGGGATATAACAAATTATAAATCATTTTAGAAAATAGGTGCATGGAAATTAAGCGTGTTAAAAGATAAGGATGTAATTTTTAATGTCATTAATTCGAAATATTTTTATTTAAAATGAAGATGACAATGATGTTATTAGACCTATTGTCGTTTTTTAAGTTTACCCTTTTTTGTATTTAAGTTTTCATCTAGGAATTGGTAAATAAAATAAACATATTTTTGATACAGTATTGCTTTATTTTCTGTTCGAATTGGTTGATGAGAGAAAATTTCTGCTCCCTGTGTATAAATTAAAAAACCGAATACTGTATTAAAATTTTATCTCATTGTTTTATTACATTTTGAAAATATTATTGATAAACATTTTTGGATATGTAGACAAGATATGATGTTTTTATGAAAGCACTTAAATAAAGAAAGTGGAAACCGTTAAATGAATAAATAAAAAACGTATTATCTAGGTAAATTTACCGTTTTAAATATGAAAATTAAACACTCGTTTAAGAACACTTTTAGAGTTTATTAATGTGAACACGACTAGTTTGGAGAACTACAGATATTCTCACCAATGGGTGAAAATACAGATTGATTATGAAAATATCTGTAATTATCGAAACTAGTTGTGTTTATATTAATAAACTCAAAAAGCGGGTTTCTACAAGTGTTCCATTCTTATATTTAAATCTTTCTATTTTCCACAAAATTAGTGCCAAATCGAAAAATAAAAGATTAACTGATAGTGTAATACATGTTTTAAACATTAACATCAAAGATTATTTAGGTATGATTATTTTCAGCGTAATTATTTTTCCAGTGATTGAATCGGAAGCTCGTTTTTCATTATAACGACGTTACAAGGGTGTTATTATGTGGTGTTTGTGATGAATATCATACTGTCGTCGCCTTATCGTTAGCAATTTATATAACAATCACTTAACGGCGCCGCCACCTGTAGTGATAAAGGGCCGAGCCAAATACGTCACAATACTTCAAGCGCTACATGCAATTACGCGGCCGCTAAACGATGGCTCCTGATAGCGCCGCGGCGCGGCGGCGGTTCACTCTGCGCTGGGTGACTGGTGGGCAGCGGCTACCCCGAGCGGCTCCCGTGATTTACAGCGAGCTGACGACAATAAGCTGCTCTCGTCCATTAGTTTACTCCGGCTGTGGAGCGACATGAAAGGTGAAAGTTTTCTTCGTGCTGACAATAAGCTGCCACGGGCAAACACGCCACGAGACTCTTTAATATATTAAATTTGTAAAAATCATAAATTTTATAAGTATAAATACCAACTACAATAGATTCTCTTTTAAGATAAGTGTTAAACTTGTGTTGAATATTCCTGAAATCACTGCATTTTAACAATATTTTGACATACATCACAGATATAAAAAATAATGATTTCCATTTCATTTTAAAATACGTAAATACTCGTACCCGTACTATTTGATAACAGTACATTTTCTTTAAAATACGAAATTTTACTTTCTAATATTTCTGGAATTTTCGTAGGTATTTTGGACTAATGGAATTTTGTTGGTATTTTAGTTTAATTTTAAGATTGGATTTTTTCACTCTAATATTTATTCAATATTACCCTGGACTTGTATCTGAAGCTGAGGGCTTTCCTTCATGTGTTAACGAACAAGAAACACTGCGTTTATCTGATGCAGTGCCCTTTGCAAAACTGAGGTGCGGATAAGGGTTTAAAAAAGATGAATGAAGACAAAAGACAACTTTTTATCTACAAAAAGGCTTCTTTTCGATCCCCTAAAATGTAAAATAAGAAAATATTTACAAAAAGACTACATTTCAACTTATTTAATACGTCCACAAAAATGTCTTTAAAAACATACATATACAGGATGACATAAAAAGCTAACACTAAATTCAAATCTTGTTTACAACATTTAGGATATTGAACTTTGGCATTTGATTTTCCTGTAGATGAAGGGATTTGCCTTGTAATTTGGCTGTGACAAGTTCATGAATATGCATCCAGGTGCTAGTAGATTAACTCTGCGTAATCCGCATGTAGAGTGTAAATCCACTGTTCATGGAATATTCTGACAAGCGGAATATTGTCCCTTGATTTGTCCACATAACCTGTAAATCCCGAAACAAATGAAATTTATCGTGAATCCCGGATTTAAAAAAAATCCCCTATCCGAACTGGCGTATAGTGAAAACTGCGAATGAATAAAATATTCGCTTTGCGTTCGTTGCTTTGTGTATTAATGCAGATTTTTGGAAACGTTTTGTGCGAATCTATTTTTATATATCGTCGAATGTGCGGCATTCGTGAAAACTGAATGTAGATAAATTAATATTCGATAACAGTCAAAACGATGATAATGAATGACCGTGCGAAGTAGAAAAACGGAATTCTGAATGAAAGAGAATAATACTTCAAAAGCTTACGGACAAATCCACATTCATGCATTTTTAATATTTAAATTTGTTTATAAGATTATGTACAATTTGGTATATTGGAGTCGTGAGTATACTGTAGAAAAAAAAACACATGAATAAATGTTTTGCAAATTTTAAATTATGCTAAAGCATAAAAAGTACCTTTAAATATCAGAAAAAAAGTTTAAAACTTTAAACTAGAAAGTTGGAGCAATATTATAATTAAATTTGAGAAAAAGTTAACAAAACCTGAAGAGCTTTTTAACATTAAAGCTAAGGAATAGGATTTACAAAATAATTCTAATTTATTTTTAGCCTCCTCAGTGGAGTGGTTAGTACTATTGGTTGCCGAGATGCTGGTCCCGGGTTTGTTTTCCAGGGGGGGAGTCAAAAATATAAATAATTTTTCACTCAATTATTTATAAAAATCACCATAGACTGGTACCTGAAGCGTGGAATTGATTATGTTTCCTTTAAAAAGAAAGCGCCGATTTGATGCAGTGACCTATGCACCAATGGGTGGGATAAGGGTTGAAAAATAATTTTATTAAATTTATTTCGATTGTTGGAATAAAAATACTAATCAAATAACGAAAAATACTATGTTTCAGCCGAATCGCATCCTAGTTTTGCGTTGGCCGGAAAAGGGTCTTCATGAATTTTTGATATCTTGTATTTTTTACTTAAAAACCTGTGGGCGACCTTTCTTTCTCCAAAATTTTATATATTGTATTTTTATTCCATCTGTCCATTCTTATTTCCAATATGAACTTCAATTACTGGTCGAGTAATCTATATATAGAAATTTATTAAATTATTCAAATAAATTTATTATATGTATACAATAATTTGAGTATGTCCAAATACTTGTTCACAAAATCTGGATCATCTCCAATTACAGGAGTTATTTTCACATTATTTTTTGACATCTCATCAAAAACGAAGAAAAATATGGGAGTCTGGGCATTTACGGGGCTGACGCTTCTTTACATCTCACCAATAGATGTATTTAGTGAAGTTCTAGTGATTCAAGAACAAGGTTTTTAAATTGGTTCATATATATAGAACTTCCAAGAATTTGAGTAGTGTAGTTGTCAATAATGGGTAGAATTGGTGAATGTTACATGTGTGTAAAGTGATCACTTAAACCAGCCTATGACGGTCGTCAGCCCCGTAAATGCCCAGACTTCCATATTCTTCTTCATCTTTGATGAGATGTCATAAAATAATATGAAATTTATTATAGTATCATTTTATAATAAGGATTTGTCGAATAATTTATGTAGTACTGTTTTCGAGTACTACATAAATTATTCGACAAATTTTCGAAAAATTTCAAAGGCGCTTCATAATTTCAGTAAAAATGGATTAATCGAATAACTTTTTTTTTTATTCATATTAAAACTTGTGTTAATATGTGTATTTCTAAATAATAAAAAAATGATAACTTAACTTTACGCCATATGAATATAAATGGTCAAGCAGATATTTCTAACGCCATCAAAGTTACGATAGCAAACACATATACAAAATTGTATTGAATATCCATACAGCTCTTAGAGGTTATATTTTGAAAAGCCGTATACAGACATTGTGTTGGTTTTAGTACTGTTTTTGGATCAGCTCTGATGGAGGTACATTTCAGAGGAAGAAACCAGAAACACAGTTTAATTATGTCACTCTGCGTTAAACATAATGAAACTTTGCCAAGTTTCTTGTTTCAACTTCGGGTTTTTGATTTTCTTAAATAATAAGGCAAAGTTTGTAATCTTACTTTTCGTCTCTTCCATTTCGGAAGAGGTTCTTATTCCTTACTAAATTACATTTTGTCATTTTCACTCGCTTAACGCATCAGCGCCCTGTTTATTAACGCGTGAGTATCGTGATTAGTATGCTAATTGGTAAGTAAAACAACATTAACCGACATGCCGAAATACTAAAGGGAATTGGGAGGCACTAGATACTGTTTATTTCTGATTTAAACACTTACATACGCGTTCGACTATTTATTTAACTAACGTTTGTAAACACCGCAAAATTATAGAAATTTGTAATTTTTTACTGTTTATTTCTGATTTAAATACTCGTTTGTTTATTTATTTTACAAACATTTGTGAAAATCAGAAAATAATACAAATTAATCATGATTTTAAGCTGTTTATTTTTTATTTAAACACTTACATACGCGTTTGACTATTAATATAAATAACGTTTGTAAGTATCGCAAAATTATAGAAATTCGTCAATATTTTTTGCTGTTTGTTTTTTTAGTTAAACACTTACATACGCGTTTGTGTATTTATGTATTTCACTTGCGTTGGTTAATATCTGAAAATAATAGAAAAAAATGTATATTTCTGATTAAAACACTTACACATGCATTCCAGTATTTATTTTACTTACGTTTGTAAAAAACTGAAAATAATATATATATTTTAATTAATAAGACGTAATAATAACTGATAATATTTATTTTTCAATAATGACTTATTCCTGCGAAAAATTTCAGGTGTGCGGTAGTTTGACTTATTGAGGAACGAAGAAATACTGTGTAGGACGCAGCATGGTCACAACTGTCATAAAAATGCAATTCAGTTGGCTTCTCCATGTATTTCCCATGCCTCCCAAAAGTCTTAATCAAGCACGACTCTTTTACAAGGCATCAGGATTCCACCGCTCACTGCTGACAATCGTCGGCAGTTCTCATCTGAACTGAATTGGGAGAATGCACTAGCAGACGACAGACGAGCCTGAAGCAGTTTTTGGACTCCATATGCTCTACATACGGAGCGGATATGATTAAATAAAAAATAAATTGACCCGTAAAATAATAAATTGTATGTTTTCTCTAACACTCATTTTCAGAACAAAAATACTATTTTCTTGTACAGAATCGTCGAAAAAATATTACCGATATAATGTTTCACCTGATGTTAACATATGACTAGGCTAGTGAAAGTATTATGATTGATAGCTTGACGGATGTGATGCGGCCAGTATGATGTCCTGTTTGTTTAAAAACAAAACCAATTATGGTTTGTTTACAAAATTTGTTAAAGTTTGGATAGGGATAATAGTTTGTCTATATTTGATTATTATACTTTCGTTGTTTTAATATAAACATTGTCCTATTTTATCATATTTTTTCCTTATTACAAATACATACATAAGCATAAATATTTCAATAACATCTTATTCAAACTCTTATCCGCACCTCAATGGTGCAAAAGGCACTGCATCATATTAACGCAGTGTTGTCTTGATAGTTTACACATGAATGAAAATAAAAATAAAAATTATTATTAGCCCTCCAATCCAGGTACTACTAGTCCAGGGTAATATTGAATAAATATTATATTTATTTAACCCCCCCCTGAGAATCGAACCCGGAACCTCCAGAACGGTAGTTGAGCTTGATGACCACTACACTACGGGGCGGAGAGTAAAATTTAGAAACACGAATAAATTATTAATAATTTAAACACAATAATAAAATTGAATAAAACAATAATTTATTCAGATAAAAAATACAAAGAACGTTAATTTAAAATTGTACTTAATTTCACGTTCTAATGATTGAATTTCATATTAAACAACTTAATTCAATCATTCCACTGTCTCATGCAAATATTTTACGAAAATCACTTATGAGTGATTTCCATAAGCTCTACTTGTACAAAATCCAAGAAATGTATAAAGACAAATAATAATCGTGCTTTGTTCTCTTAAAATATGTAAGTACAACTCTCATAAATGTACTTGATGTTCATTGGAAATACTGTGAGAGGGTATCTTTATTTTTCAAAGTGAATATTTTACTTATATAAACTTTGTGAATACATTACAATTGATATTATGGATTTTTACAGAAAAAAATAGTAAGAGATTTAATATGAAGTATTGAACATTCATATTTTACGAGTATTGTTCCATAATTGTTTAAAAAAGTCGAGCATATTTCAAAATCACAGACAAATCCTTTAAGTTAATGTAACAACATTAGTAAAAAAATAACATTGCTAAATCTCAAATGCGTACGCCAGAAAAGTGTATATAGATAAACAAGTTTAAAAAACATCAAAAATATTATATATTAACTAACTAACTAACCATCACGCCGCTTCCCTGTAGGGGTAGGCAGAAAGAACCGAACGCCACACCACTCTGTCTTTGCAAACATTTCGCCTCTTCTACATTCATGCATCTCCTCATACATACCCGACGATTATTACGACTCCTGACCCGGCCGCTTTCAAGCATTTGACATACCTGATTGTGCCAAGTTTTCCTCGGTCTTCCTCTGCTTCTTTTTCCATCTAATTTCGCCTCTTATCATGTATGATTTATTTCATATTTATTTTATTATACGGGTATACAATCCTAAGTACCCTAGCCATTCGTTTTACCTGTATTACATTTTCCATAAAACCCATAATATCCTTCACCCTGAACTCCTTCACTAACGTCATTGTTTCATTTCAGATGTATTCCACTCCTCTTCAAGATCTAGAGTGCAGTACTCGTATATTGATGATCAAGTTAATACCGCATGGATACAATGCTCTATGCATCATTTGAGTGACTGGATCAAAGTAAAGAATATTTATCTTTTTTAAAATGTGTTAATAATCTTATTCCTCTATTTTTTTATTTTAAATAGTGTTTCGCTATCTTGATACACTTATTTGTCGTTTCTTTGTTTTACAGAGCTATACGACAATTTTGAGTTTAATATTAAAAAAAATAAGTTTTTGACTTGTAACATGTATCTTGAGAATGAAAATAACAGTTATAAATATGTGACTTAATTTATAAACACTTGGTTCATGAAGAGAATTTGTAACTTACGATGTAAAACTTTTATTGCTTGAGTAATTACGACGGGAGAATCCGTTTGCTAAATTTTTGTGCAATAATTTACAAAAAAATTATGAATAAAATGTCATTAATGTATAAAAATAAGAAATGTCAATAAGTATGGAATTCTGAGCCAACAAATTATGAGTTATATAATAATTATCCCAAATAAAAAAAAGATGTTGATTTATATTTGCCCTTAGAAGTGAAAAGCGTTAGGTCTTTAGAGCTTAAAATATTCAAAACTTCCTTTTAAATTAAAATTATCAGTTGAGCGTTTTTTCAGTCCGTCGCTCCACGTCGTATTTATGCGTACGGAAATCATTTCGCGGTGAAGATGAAACATCTTCAAAATGAATATTGCCATTCATCAAATAAGATTGATGTGATTGACGTTTCGGGGATGACTACACCCCTATCGCAATCAAGCAAAGACTTAAAAAAAGCACTTGCAATGAATGATAAAAAATATATATTAATTGAGGTTTTTTTCAAAAATAAGTTGGCGAATGATTTGTACTTTTTGACGAGTTGGCGAATGTTGCCTGTTGTTCTTATTATTTTACTTTTTGACGTTTGCTTTGAGTTTAAAGCAGGGGTGGTACTTTATTATATTGGGCGTATTGTAGTATTAGCAGTTGTCACATCCCTCGCTACGCTGAATATGTTACTTACGACTGAAGGCTTTCACAGCCTTATGACAAGTATAAATATTCCTGTCATCAATGGAATATCGTATAAAGGAACCTCAAAGTAGGATACGGAATAATGAAAATATGTTTCTATGCTTATGTTTTACTTCGTACCTACCAGGCTTCGTATAATTTAATGTGTAGTCTGCGCTAAGACTAGACATTAAGACTTCAAAATATCGTATTGTTTTCATGATAATCATTATTAATTGATACAAAATTTTACATCGAAACAAAGGAAAACACTTTCTTTCTTAACGTTTCATATGCAAACAACTTTCAAGCCAAATTAGAATTAATTTATATAATTTATAATACATAAAATGATTTGTTTATTTTATAATTATTTTCATATAATTTTTTGACATCTCATCAAAGATGAAAAGGAATATGGAAGTCTGGGCATTTACGGGGCTGACGACCATCATAGGCTGGTTTAAGTGATCACTTTACACACGTGTTATATTCATCAATTCTACCCATTACTCACAACCACACTACTCAAATTCTTGGAATTCAAATTCTCAAATTCAATTCAATTCTCAAATTCAATGATGGTCGTCAGCCCCGTAAATGCCCAGAATTCCATATTCTTCTTCATCTTTGATGAGATGTCAAAAAATAATATGAAAATTCCTCTTGTAATTGGAGATAATCCAGATTTTGTGAACAAGTATTTGGACACAGTCAAAATGTTGTTATAATTATTTATTTTTAATATAAAATGTTGCACTTATTACTTGCCTAACTTGTGATATTCAAGGCTTATACATATTCAGCAAAATTACTTTTTTTTGTTATATCTTAGCAACTTTGATGAGGTTCAGATAGGATGGTCTGCTGTGGCCTATTCATGGGAACTTTTTCGCTTTTGCTTTGGCGACGAGAAAACCACAGAAATATTTACAGGTGAAAAAAATATAACACTATCTCTTATCTCGCAATGCCTGACTATCCGTTCTACGCACAGAATCGATCAAAAACAAATCTTTGATTAATATATTTGGTAATTTTTCTTACTTAGTTCATATAGAGAAGCGCCAAAAAAACATGATACATTAATGAATACAGAGTCCTCATGAAGTTACCCCGACGCACTAGCGCGAGTTGTATATTTGATTCAGCAGACATACCACACTGGGATGGGCTAATAAGACATTCGGAGATGCGGATGAAGAGTTCCAACATCATCATGAAACTACTTATGGAGCACAGATGGAGGCTGGAGATGTGGCTGGACTGGATCCCAGTGCTGGAATTACTTAGCGAGCTGATATCACAGCATCTCTCCAGAATTACTCTCTGTAATTTATAATGTATTTCTACTTATGTTTGTTGTTATTTTTTTATTATTTAATATCTTATTAATAAAATATGCCTTATTCCAAATCGCACCTACCGATTAGTCAAACCGGAAAAATACTATTATTTTATTATTATCAACTGGCCCATGTTTAGGCACATCTAATATTCCGTTCTGGAGGTCCCGGGTTCGATTCCCAGGGGGGGAGGGGTCAAATAAATAAAAGTGATTTTTTTCACTCTGATATTTATTCAATATTAACCTGGACTGGTACCTAAAGCGGAGGGCTGATCACCTTTCCTTCTTGTGTTATCGATCAAGATTACGCTGCGTTTATATAATGCAGTACCATATGCACCATTGGAGTGCGGATAAGGGTTTAAAAAAACGTATTTTTGATAATCATTTTTTTTCCAAACAAACCCAAAATGAAAACCGTTACATTTATTTTATAAAAAAGGAGGCAAAAAATATTTTCGTTACGATAACGTATTAATACAGTTAGGTTTTATTTCCATAAATTTGGGTTTCCACTGTCGTAATCACCAAAAGTTGGGAGTAAATCAGCAGTTCGGCTCTTGAGTCAGAGAAAAATGGCAATTTAATAAATTATGCTGATTCAATGTGGAGCACCATCAAACACACAGATCACAACGCAATTGTACCCAGCATTAAAAAAGAGCAAAGGAAACCTAACGAACTAAATAAATACGCAATTCTCTCTGATGCTCCGCCAATTCATATTCACTAATTCGCATGCGGTGGCACTTAACAAAAAAATATAAAGAGGAAGAGAGTTCGTATTAAACAGGGTTTGAAATAATTGGTCATTTTTTGCGCATTGGTTTCTGTTTCACCCTCTTGCCTCGAATGATTCGCGAGCATTGCGGGACTGGTAACTGAAATTCAAAAGTAAATAATATTGCCCCAGGCTCGCCATTAGCGAGTGTTCTCAGTCTGACCCTGGCTCTGTCTATCCCCAGAACAAATAGCGAACCACCCTCGAGCAATAATACTAATATCATCCTCCGCACCGCCGCCCCGGGGTGGACACAGAGATCGTGCGAGGGTAGTTGGAATAGTGAGGAATTCAACGGACCTCCCGATCGCGCGATAATGTTATTCCGTTCACCGAGAAGAGTAAGTAACCTTACCAAAACTGTTTTCTGATAATATAATTGGCCGGCAATTCATTACCGAACGAGGCCGAATTAAATGTGATCGTTACATTTTATCGGAATGGCAATCGGAGTGCCTACTAAATAAGAAAAAAAAAACAATTTTCAGCCAGTTCCCATGTTAATTTGAGATCGCATCAATTCAATACAATATTTTTTTAAAAACTAATCTTAAGGAGGAAGTAGTGGAATCACTAATACTAGCGTTAACGGTAATCAAAAATTTCATCTATTTCCAAATTTGGTTCAAAATACTTACAACTCAATTTGTATGAAATTTTATTCTTTCTTTGTGTTTCGATATTATTATTCTATATTAAAGATCGATTTTTTCGATTTTGAACTGAAAAGGGGAGTAAAATTACTTTATTACTAAGATAGCTATCTATACTCAATTGTTTTCGTTTTTTGTCATGATACCTACTACTAAAGCATAATACTACAAATAAATGATTTAAAAATAACTATGATTTGAGCCAAGTAACGATTAAAATATGTAGTCTAATATTTGGGTTTGATTTCCGATATTTTTCAGTGATTGTTTTTTATGTTACCATGCAAAACATTCCGCGTTTGATTTTTGATATTTTTCAGTGATTTTTAAGATAAAATGATAATTTCTCATACATTGGAAAGTATTCCGCATTTAATAACTGACAAAAAAGAAATACTGTATTCTTAAAAATATTATGGTAGTACCATATTTCTATGACTGATTTCGTTGAATTCATATAATTTGTGATAAAGATATCGTTGTTTCAATACTATGGAACACTTTAAACGTACGATCAGAAAGATACTCGTTTGTGGTTTTAATTTTCATTCAAATTTACTACTTTGTAAGCATTATACCTACTCTTAGCAGAATATATGGACATATTATATGTATGTATAAAACTAAGGCAATTTTGCATTGAAGCTACGTTTCGCTCTACGCAGAATGCTGGCGGAAAAAAAAACTTTAAAGCAATCAAAGCGGTATTTTCGTTGAATTTAGCGTGGAATGGCGGAGCAGAACATAATATATTTCCCCTATTTGAAGGGGTAAACCGCCCCTTAAAAAAACACGGATCATCAATGGAGCGGTTACAGGGAGGGAGTTTAGTTTAGGGTGAGCAAGGAAAATGGACGGTTTAGTGTACGCTGCACCTGTTTTAATAAAAATATTTTACTACCAAATATGTTTTTTAATAATGTGAAGTAATGTGAAATATCTACAGCTGAGAACACAAGATAAGAAAATTAATGAAAAAAATCGAACTGAAATCACCTAATATTTTAACAAAGCAAAAGATCATTGTTCAATTGATCCGGTTTTAATATACGGATCTAAGTGAACCCTTAAGTGGTGAAACAGATCATTGATGCGGATATTCTACATATCTTAACCACTTCATATTCATTTGTGAATTACTTATTTGTCTTTCATGCAGTTTCACATTTTGTATTTGACCAAATCAATGTTCGCAAATTCTGTATTGTGCTCCACTTAAAAGATGTTTATGTTAAGATGTTTTATTCATATCCCAACAAAGATAAATAAGAATATAGAAGTCTGAGCATTAACAGGCTTACAACCTATCATAGGCTGGTCAGAGTGATCACTTTATACACGTGTAACATTCAAAATTCTACGCATGATTCACTACACTCCTCAAATTTCGGATGTTAAATGATATTTACGTTTTTTCTGGCTGCCAATTTCAACGACAGATGTAACCAAAGAAGTGACACTAACAACGTTTTTTCAATTAAACCATAAATATGACTTACATGGGAGTGTGGTTGTCAATCCTGGGAAGAATGGTGAATGTTACACGTGTTTAGTAAAATGTTCATCTAAACCAGCCTACGATAGGTCGTAATCCAAGAAAATGCCCAGACTTCCATTATCTTCCTTATCTTCGTTGAGATTTCAATAAATAATTTGTTCAGATGTGTTTTCCGGGATCTGTAAACCTAGCAAAACAGATCTATCCCGATTTTTTAAATGCGGTTGACGATTGTTGTATTCATGTGTTAGAAAGCTTAGAGGGGATGATAGAGAGTGAGATAGTAAGACTTACATTATTGCAAGGGTAAGCGAGGTGGGGAGGCAACGCGAATTGCGAATTTATTTTTATGGGGCGGAATTATTTCGAGATAAAAAATCAGACCCTATAATGGGGCACCTTATCGATCATCAAATAGATAATACCAGAAATAAATAGTATTGCGTAGATGAAATAAATATTGCGTGGTAGAATTGAGTATTTAATGGAATGCATTGCTAAATAATAATAATAATAATAAAAAGCTTAATATTACTCATTTATGAAACAAAAAATCCGTATTTTGAAATATATTCCGTAAAATACACATTTCTAACAACGATTGATTTCGTCTACGAATTACTATTTATTTCTGATTTTATCTATTTGATAATAAACAAGGTGCCCCATTATAGGGTGTTATTTTTATTGTTTTTCTTATTATTTGATATATTTCATAAAAAGAAAACAAGTAATTAAAACATAGAAAAAGCAATATTTACAAATAAACCGGTAAATGTAATAAATAAATAAAACTGTACATGTTTATTTGTTCAAAATCATAAATCTCCAAAAGTTATACATCGATTTCTTTGAAATTTTGACACAACTTTGCATTTGAATACGCGCAAGTTTCTATATACATAATAACGAGTGTTTTTATCTGTGATAAGTGAAAACGTGTTTTTTTTAATTTAAATATAGTTATTGGCTTGTAATGGCAGGGCCATCTGTTGAACGTAGCAGCAACGCGCGCAATACTAAACATGGCTCTGGGCAGCTGCTAAAATATTGTGCACCCACAAGCATTATGAAATTAAACATATCAGAAATGTGTGCTTTCTAATATATTTTCATTTATTTCCATTTAACCGAACTAAGCTATAGCAAATTAATATAATTTTATTTTATTGAATATGTGTATTACAAAATATATTGTATCGTTGATCAAGGATTGGAAAGAACTCGAGAACAAATCCCTCTCTTCTGGTGAAATCAAGCGAAAGATATTGAGTTAAAATGGGGAGACAAAGGAAGGAATGATAAAATAACCTCGTAATTGAGGAAATACGCAATAAAATTTGCATCGTTATATTGTTGCAATGTTTCCATATCATAAAATATGAAAAATGTGCAAGTCATGCATGATAAAAATACATGCGTCGATGGTTATTCGTAATAATATATATGCTCCAGATTCTTGATATCGCATTCTTACATGATATTAAATTTAAGACAGTAAAATGTGAATTAAATTCCGGAGAAATAAAAATGAAAAGAAATATGGAAAAGGGTCGTAAGACTGTAGATGTAAAACATTGTTCAAATGAATGATTTTTCAATGTTAATTTATATATTTTGTATTATAAAATACTAAAATTATGTATTTTCTTATCTATGAAAAAATGTGAATGTATAATTAAGGGTGGCAAAAAAGTAAATAAAAATACAATCCTCTCAAACAAAGTTTCTGAGGTATTTATTATTAAACTATTAACCATTTTCAAAAATCGGAAAATTAAATTTTTAAATTTATTTTTTCTTTTTATAAACACATAATGTAAAAACATTTCATATTTATTATTGAAATAAAGGATAATAAAAAGCTACTACATTTTTTTACCTGTCAAAAAAAAATCAATGAGACAACAAGCCCTTCAAAATTTTTCAAACGGATATCTGTATAGGACAGTAAGATTATAATTAAATATTTAAAAAGTGTGGATTATAACGTCTAATTTATTTAAATGTCAAAAATCCTTATTTCTATTTCGGTAGATAGACAATTTTATGTTTGTTTTTAACATCCGAACATTATTATTCCCTCAGAAAAATAATAAATCTTTTCATAAACAAATAGAAGAAAAACTAATTCATATTAAATATTAAGTCACCTGTTTACCCCATCTACAAAATGACTTATTTTTTAAAACATCCTAACTTTTTGAAAGGAATTTCAAAACTTATATACTCTTTTATAAATGTAATAAATATTATAAATAAAGTATTTAATGTAGGACTATAATCTTATTTTAATTTTAACGTTTTTCTTATTTCAAGCTTTTAGTCTTAATACTGCATTTCTATTTGGATGACACAGGGTGTATTTTACACACCTCCTTATCCAATCTTTCCTACCTAGCCATCCACAAGCAGCCTAAAAATAAGATTAAGAGGATTATCTCCTAAAAAATAGAGCCCGATTTCAAACTTCGTTGAAATAGTACTTTGTTCATATTTTCACTAAAACCTTAAGGTAAAGATAATAAAAAAGTACAATTCGGTGCATAATTTAATGTGATAAATATTATAATGTTAGTACAAATTGTGACATTTCAACTTGTTGGCTTTATTCTAAGTAGCGGAGCATATTCTCGCGGTGGGGAATCATACGCTTTTGTCTGGCAAATGCGTATTTATGGGTGCTTATCTACTTTATATTCCGCGAGGGTAAGAGAACAGAGTAAATACCCCTGCATAGTGCCTGCAGAAAGTATTCCGGCAAGAGTTTTTCGCCGTTACGGAAATATGACGCGGTTTTATTCTTTCCCCGAGTAAGCGCGGTCAGGTGAGTCCTTAGACGAGCACCTACCCGCCCCCCCTCACGCGCCAAAGGGAAACTTCGGGCACTTTGGAAGTTTTTCAATCACGAAAAGGTTTGACAAAGATGGGACATTTCGGGGAAATAAGTGATTTCATTGAGCTGACGAGAAATGTATTTTTGACGAAGCTGCGAGTTAAAGGGTATTTGACAACAATAAGGTTTTGTTATACGTTAAAGTGGATTTTAGCTCTGGTCGTTTGTGAACACCCGGATCTTAATGATCTGTTCCGGTTTACAGATATATATAGATATATATATATATATATATATATATATATATATATATATATATATATATATATATATATATATATATATATATATATATATATATATATATATATATATATATATATATATATATATATATATATATATATATATATATATATATATATATATATATATATATATATATATATATATATATATATATATATATATATATATATATATATATATATATATATATATATATATATATATATATATATATATATATATATATATATATATATATATATATATATATATATATATATATATATATATATATATATATATATATATATATATATATATATATATATATATATATATATATATATATATTTATATATAAGTATATGTATATTCGTAAAGTAGAACATTCAATATGAACAAGAATTTACAGGCGCCTTGGCTAGTTATGTAGACGCTAGATTGTGAAAATGGCGTAGAGGGTTCGATTCCCGCCAATTGCAAAATGAATTCATGAAATATTTATTTTCAATTGGTCTGATGTGATTGAGTGATTGTGATGTAATTTTCACATTTACCTTCACTTTTCTTACTATCCTACCTGCAGACAAGCCTCTAGAATAGAGGCCAACAAAAAAAACCGGTAACGTCTTATGCTATCAAATATCCGATTGAAACACACGTCCGGTGATCGGCGCTGTGAATGGAAAATATTCGGCAATATATGTAGATGATTATGTTTATTGATTACTGACACGTCTCAGCACTAGCATATTGAAATACTGTTATTCTGATTAAAATTTCTGAAATTCAGTATTTAAATTTGTACATAAAAAACTCAAATAATATATATCTACATAAATGTGTTTTAGATTGTCAGTTACTGAGAAAATATCACTGAGAAAATTTGTTTATTATATGGAGTTTTTTTATGTAATAAATACGAGTTTGAAAAACGATACGACGTTTAAATGTCATGCAAATGTAAGTTTATCCAACACGATAACTGCGATTGTTTAACAATTTGTTGTACAATTTGCCCGATAAAAAAACAATTTGTCATAACTAACTATGCCCAATCATAAAGCAAACTTTACAACTGTTGCGTGCAAATGAATTGTAACTTCATAAAAGTCACATGACAAATGACTGTTGGCCCTTTTATTGGACTCTAAAATCAAACGTCGCTCATCGCTCGCGATAAATATCAAAAATATCATTAATATCAATGTTGGCTTATGTGATCGTTTTATTCGGTCATATTTTGTTAGTGCGACTCTACAGACAGGATTTGTGGGCCATTAAACACAGGCGCTACTTCATGTTGCTGTACTGGCCTAATCAATAACAGCAAACTTCAACTACAGTCGAAGAAAATGAATCCTGCAAGAGTCTATCTAGTACAAATGGCACCAAATTTATCGTGAGACTTTCTACTGCTCCGGGGCATAATGATATATCACGTATAATTATTTGGGGGATGTATGTGTGTATATAAAATATGTATCTTGATACAGAAAAAATACTTTTTCTGAAACAAGGGTTTAGAAGAGGCAATTACTTAAAATTTATATGATGAAATAAAAACAGATAATTTTTGTCTTTATCGTTATTCGTACAGAAATTATTGAGTTTATTACAGTACTATGTACATATTACAGTATTTTCGACCTTTTTTGGAATAATAATTATTAATCGTTAATTCGAGAGCTCTTTGCTGAGAAAAATGATTCAATATCAATGAAGTTTTAATATTGTATTTTGTCAATATAATATTTGTACTACATGTAACCTTATATTTATAATAATAGAAGGGAGGGTATGAGTTTATTATTCCATTTGATATTTCATGAAACATAGTTTTAAGATATGTATATTAGTGTCAATCGTTATGGTTTAATCTCAAGTGTGTTAAGATTGAGTGAATGATTTTGTTTTATATAGATTAACATAGCTATTCAAACATTTTTGTGCGATAAAAATTTCGAAACAAAAAAAAATCGGTCTGAACAAGTCTCCTAGTACGTAAAATTCAAGAATGAATCTCACATACGTTTTGTGAAGGTTTCTGCTGATATTGAAAAAAATCAACCATGGATATACAAATCATTTTTTTCAGTTTTTTACAGTTGATCTTTTTCAATTGAAGCATAAATACAATAATGTTATGTAATATCAATGAAATTTGAAAAATGTATTGTCAGTCATGGGTAGAATGGTAACAATGTACTCGTATATCACTTAAACCAGCCAAGGTCGTAAGCCCTGTTAAAGCCTAGACTTCTAAATTAACATTGCGAATAAACTTATCTTCTCTATGTTGAGATATTATCAAAAATGTTCTTGTAAATAATTCCAAAGTGAAGCAAAACTAACGTTTGTAAAACAAACAAAAAACACACCGTAAATATTGTAACCGTTAATTATGTTTATAATCTCCTATCTTGAATCCGTACCACTATAAGCTGCGAAATGAAAGTACTGCTGTAAATATTAATTGTTCTTGAAGTAGAGTGCTGAGTAGCAGGTTTGTTGGTAAGACGCTTCCCTTATCCGAACCATTCCTTAGAAAACGTTTCCATAGGGGCTGCACTGAGTTATCTTTTCAACCCTATGCTCAAGGGAAGGGAAGATTCCCGAACTAAACCCTAACGTAAATGAATGCGGCTGTAAATTTCTCGGTTAACACGTCGGTAACAGTTGCACTATTAGTAAATCAAATAATAAACTTCTTCAGTTTTTACGTTTTATCTTATGTTGAATTATCTGGGTTACAATATGATTTTAGTAAATGTGCACTTAAAAATGCATTATTTCCATTAGAAATTATAAGTGGTGAAAATTTCTTCAATAAAAGCCAATTTTGTTCATATTTAAAA
Organism: Brachycentrus maculatus; assembly: GCF_059751285.1. Lineage (NCBI taxonomy): Eukaryota > Metazoa > Arthropoda > Insecta > Trichoptera > Brachycentridae > Brachycentrus > Brachycentrus maculatus. The sequence goes on from NW_028280793.1 coordinate 4,883,741, forward strand.
TATAATGTAATGCCCGCCTCCGTGGTGTGATGGTGAGCGTGTTTAACTATCGTGATGGAGGTTTCGGGTTTGATTCCCAGGGGGGGGGGGGGTAAAAAATAAATAGTATTGATTTTACATTATAATATAGACTGGTCCCTGAAGCGCAGATGTGATCACCTTGCCTATATGTACCTAAGTAACAATACAGATTGCGACAGTACGATGCAGTGCCCTATGTACCACTGGGTGTGGATAATGGTTAGAAGAAGATTTGCATTTGAAATTTAAAATAATCGTGCACTTAATTAGAAACGGTGAAAATTTCTACAAAAAAACAGTTTTGTTCAAATATAAATTGTAAATTATTTTTTTTGATTTCAGATGAATTATTTCATAATATATTATTATTTTTATGACTTTAAAACCCATTTTGGTATTAATGGGTTGATAATTCGCTCGCAAAGTAAAAACATACTAACTTGAATTATATATGTATATTAGTCGAGTATTGGTCCCGTGGTAATTGTCGTGGACTCAGAGGCATAGTTTTTGGGTTCGAAAGCCCACTCTATCACAACTTGATTCCTATTTTTAAAACGGGGGGATTAGGTCTACGAAAATAGTATCAATTTGAAATAAAACGCATAACCAATAAGATGGCAAATAATCATATTTTTTTAATATTCCATTCATTTTTTAAAGGTGTACATATGCATTGTTGTTGGTTTTTTTCGCATGCTTGTTGCCAATATTACAGATGTGGAATTTTGGATATCGGTGATGCCCCCGGTTAAGAATTTGTAAAGTATTATATTTTTTTCAATTAAACATACATACGTAGATGAAATTCATTTCGAATTACCTAACATATATTTTTTTTATCAGAGAAAACCTGAAATAACAAATAAATCTTAGATACTTCTATTTGGCTTATTGATTAAAAATATGTTTTATTTAAATAAATAATAAATACTATTTATTAAAAAAATATCACAAACTGGATAAAGTCGATTTGTGCTTCGATTGATTTATAATGATTGATGCTTCGTTTCAAGTTAAGACACCTTTATTAAATATCAAAAGTATCTTTTAGAAAACAGTGTTTTAAATCAAAACAAATTTTAAACATGATATAAAAATACATATGATGTCATATTTAAAACCATTTGTTTTGAAGTTTAGTTGTCGACAAATTATTGTTAAATTTAATGTATATTTTCTTGGAATAATTCATGTTCTAGACGAGAACACTCTTAAATAAAATATGGATGCTAAACTGAAAAAAAAGCTTCATATCAAATGATGAATTATTATGTCTGATTATACCTAGATGAGAAAGCACGTATGAACGAAGAGAAAGATTTTAGCAAAATTCAAGGAGTTTTATAGAGGATGTCTAGAAGAGAGTTCATCATAAAACTGTCTCGTTGATTGAAAATTTCGCTACGTTTTGATGTCCAGAGCTGTTCGCCTTTAGTCCGAGTAGTCTGGAACGTGAAACTGCGAGAAGGTAATGATAATAAATAGGAAGAGAAGAACTATCCTGATAGGAGCACAACGCACTTATCGTACCGAGTGGAATTTTATTCTCTCCATTAAATGCGGTCGGTTTGAGCCACGGATCCGAAAGCAAATACCTTCCTCCGGCAGTAAAGTGCACGATAGTAGATACGTGATTCCTTAGATAAACTCTAGGCTGGACTAAGTAATGTTAATCGCAGGGCTGTCGGGCTGTGGGGTGGGGGCTCTGCACACATATACACACATGTATGCCGACTACGTGCCGAGTGATGGATGGGAGAGTATAGACTGTAGCGGGTAAGTTATGAAGTATGTCGCGTGGTGTTGTAATATATGTTATATGCACGCACTTAGATACATACAATATAGGAAAAAAATAGATTTGAGAAAGTTCAATGCATGAATGTTCAATTTGTTTACTTGAACCTTCGTGTAAAAATGTTCTGTTTATTTCTTTAGTTAGGTTATATTACATTTCAACAAACTATTTTTTACACTTAATTTACATCATATATTACTTTAAGATGTCAATCTTCTTACAGTATACAAAAAATATATTTTTAAATTTCTTTCAGACTCTTTTCATTCTTCATACATTCTAGCATTTCAACGTACATTTTTAAACCATTATACATTATACAATTTTACAGCACTTTAGTACCTTCTTTTAACAAAAATGTAAATGATGGTTCAAATTTTTAAATCTCCTTAAGTTAACAACTATAATGTGCCTATGGCACATTTTGCAATCGTGGATGACATGACCGAACGACAATCTATTTCTTATCAACCTACCTCCACAAGCCAATTATTATAGCATTTTAGTAATGAATTATTATTTATGTTATTGAACGATTTTATGGATAATGACATCATGAATTTAATTAAGAAATATTTAAAGTTTTTTTAATTGCAGGTTTTGTTTGATACGCTCGAATTTGTTTGAATTGTTTCTGTGTTTTCGATATTGCAGTTTGACATATTTCTTTTTAAAATATGTTGGAAATCACTAGAACATGTATGTACATTCTTCATTTATGTCAGTATCTTGTCTAAATGCTGAGTTGTGGGGATGTTACAGCAGGCGTGTTGATGTACCACTACCGCGGGTGTAACAGGGGAACAGTTCGGTGAAGAGTAGAATAACACAGCCATTAGGGATGTTTGCCGAGGAAACATAGCGCTGCTAATACGCGGCTGAGAGCCAACATGGCCGATTATTCACACATTATTGACGGCAAGAAAAATAAACGATATTGGAAAACCCAAACGTGCCTTATAACATGTTTGCTTTATCACGATGACCAACCTCGGCGTCAATAAAAAAATGATTTATTTAATTTTCTACAAAAACAAATTCTTAATGGTTTTATTCAAAGTTTTATCACCCCCGTCGTATTGCTGTCAATCATATCGAATACTTAAAGTGGTAAAGAAACACGGGATATTGCACCCCTCGGGTTTTATAGTAGAATGAAAACTTAGTCGCTTTATAGAATTTCGTAAACGTGTTCCTCAGCTGTATTTAAGCGTGTTTTTATCTCCAGTCCCCCTTCAAAGGACGCTCCATCGAGCTTTGCTGGAATCGCCTTTATTGATCAAACAATGCACGTAAGGCGCGCCCCACGGAATTTGTTTTGGCTCACATATTAAAGTATTACTTCCCTTCGCGTTCTTTACAGCGCCGATAAGAAAATATTTCTCCAAGGGCGAGGAAAGCGAGGGTCGGACACCGCCTTAGTCCAGAGCAGACCGGGGACTACCAGTCGCCCTATTCTGGGGTCTGTCTACGGCTAGCGTACCGACCGCTTTATTATTTTGCACTGAAAAACAGCCCAATAACAGGATCTCCGTCACTCTCCCGATCTCAGAATAAGGGTGTAGGATTACATCTCTAAGCCGCTGGAATAATTCCCGCTAAACGTCAGAAGGGATGGCATTTAGTAGAGACGTGATAAACTGATGGATCGGCATTGGGGATGGGATGGATAACGAATAACACAATGATTGCTGCACGAGATGAATTCGGGTGGTGGCATCAAAACAGATTTGCCAAAGATTTTATCATATTATACCAACGTACATAACGACTTTATATACAATTTTCCTTATGTAATATAAGATTCTCATGGATTATTTTTTCAAAATATTCATATTATTATAATTTATAATATTTATTATTATTATTTATTAATATCAAATACATACTAGGTTATTCAACCCACTGATCAATATACACCTGTTAAAGGTGTTTCTCAGCTTGAGAATTACAACTAATATACACAAGAAATCCAATAATAGTACATATATATATATATATATATATATATATATATATATATATATATATATATATATATATATATATATATATATATATATATATATATATATATATATATATATATATATATATATATATATATATATATATATATATATATATATATATATATATATATATATATATATATATATATATATATATATATATATATATATATATATATATATATATATATATATATATATATATATATATATATATATATATATATATATATATATATATATATATATATATATATATATATATATATATATATATATATATATATATATATATATATATATTTAAATATATTTAAATATATCTTTTAAAAATTAATGCAATATGGATGTTCAATAATGAGTACAATGGGTATTATAGTTACACAGGAGGTGTATAAAGTGATCACTTAAGCCAGCCAAATGGCTTGTCGTAAGTTCTGGGATGTTCAAACCTACATCTTCATTTGTACAAAACAAAACAATAAATGCTTCATCTCTAGTTAAGAGACACCTATAATGTAAAATTGAATATTTTTTTCATTAATTGATTCGGCAGTGACTCTATGGTAATATCGTTATAATTTCAATGTAAATTGCACTTGGTAAATATTACTCTTTCTTAAAATTTATTGTGACACATTGGTATTTGATATTGATGAGAAATGCATAGAAATACGTATCTAAATAGATTTTAAGAAATATGTAGTTATATTTACTAAATAAAAATTGAATTAAATTAAAAATTAAAAATAATACTAGGTTTAATAATTTATCATATTTAGCAAATAAAAATACAATATTGACAAACATGTATTTATTTTGAAAAGTATAACATAACAGTAAAAAAAATCATCATCGTTGTTAAAATAAACTACCTGAGAGTAACAAAAAATAATATTTTAACGAAGATTTTTCTTCGTCTATTTTGTCCATTTTTTATGACTCAGTAAAATATATATTCTTATAGGAGAAATTTTAAAATGTAATAATGCTTTTTACATACATTCCTTCGTATATTCGTGAAAATAAATGCATGGACTCATTTGTGTCGGTACTCCGTACATGTTTCCCTTTGATCAATGAATGCTTATTTAAATGGATTCTATAAGAATCGAGACAGCTCAAAACGATGATGGATGTCGATGTCATCAATATCAATCAATTCTGAAATGCTTTTTCAAATGAATAAACTCATTCTGGATACAATATCGCAGTATGCGAGTGCGTAGATTCTACCTGCAACGAACAGCGTACAAATTGTATCGAACTGTAAATTTTCATTGTTTTTTTAATATTAATTTTCCTTTTACGAAATACACGTTCGTACTATTATGGGTAAGGTTGAATCAAGTTATAATTTATATTTGAAGAACTGACTTTATGATTTTTCATTTTATAATTAAAATGTAACTTTGTTTTTAAATCACTATAAATATTTTATTATAACTTAATCATAATGTCTACCGGTTTCGAAGCTAACCGCTTCTTTACCAAGACTGATTAATACTTAATTAGTATTAATCAGTCTTGATGAAATCGCGGTTAGCTAATTATAATAAGCTTATTATAATTAGTAGATAAGTATAGCTATAATTAAGTTATTAACATATTTAAAGTGATTTTAAAAACAAGTTTCATTTTAATTATAATTATGAATTATGTTAGGTCAAAATCTCATGGTGGCATTCTAACCGTGAACCTGAGCACGAATTTTTCGTTCAAAGTTCGAAACCCACTTGAGATTTCACACTTAAGGTAACGCTTGAACTATGTAGAGTAGATATATTGATTTTTCATTATACACATTTGTGCAATTACAAAATTATATTAATGTATAAAATGTTGCATTTTCCCGTGCCGAGGGCACATTAAACAATTTTTTTTATTATTATTAAGTTATTCGATCAATAATTTGTCTATCACGAGTGATGTAATTATGAATGACATGGCCGAATAACATGATCTATTACAAACCTACCTACCTTCATTTCCCAATTATAAATATACATTTTATTAAATGCAACGTTATTTAATGATTTCATAGATAATGACAGTAGCCTATTTATTGCGAAACACTCAAAGTTCCTTTGATCAAACATAAATTTAGTTTGATGCGTTCCTGCGTCGAACTATAAACCCATTGATTCAATGAAAAAAGTTTGAAATGAATTATTGGCATTTGTATTTATTGTATGTTTAAATATATATGTATATATATATATATATATATATATATATATATATATATATATATATATATATATATATATATATATATATTATATATATATATATATATATATATATATATATATATATATATATATATATATATATATATATATATATACATATACACATAAACATATGCATATATTGTGTGTACGTGGTACATTTATATTACATTTTTAATACATGTTTTATCAAAATCGTAGTTTGCCCTATTTAAAATTCAGGACCTTAAAGCCGTTGATCTGGACTCTTTCAAGCTTCTGATTCCGATTCCGTATTACTTTTATACACGCAATAAACTATCATTGTACAAAAAGAAAATAGTATCCAATCACCTTTATTTTGTGATGTGTTCACGGACCTACGAACAAGAGAGTCTCAATTTACCTAAAATACGTATTCTCTCGCTAAAAGGCCACATATTTTTATGGAACCCAATATTCGGGTAAACACACTCCCCGTTACTTAAAAATCAATGGCCCTTTCAGACATAACAATGATGCATCATATCATTATTTTGTCACGGGGAGATGCATTCTGTGTCCTCTCGGTTTTAGTATGGCGCGCATTTATTGTTATGTCCCTCATCCATCATGCCGGCCATGGGGAATACGACCTGTTGGGAGCAACACGCGACGGGCTTACTTATAAACCCCATTTCATTTCAGCGCTGGCGCTTAGCGTTGTATCGTAACGCTATATTATATTGGCTGAGCTGGCGTTTATTTTAAGCAGATATTTACTTTTAATTTGGTTGCCACTACAGGCAACTTGAGTACTTAGGAAAATAGAGTATTTACAATATTTTGAGTCCAAATACTTCGAATATGTTCACAAATCTTCTGGTCCTGAATCTTGGTTCCAACTTCATGCGATTGAGGCATGAAGAAAGGAAAAAATGGAAAAGCATTGAAACTAGGACCGAAAAAGGATAAAAGTAGACCGAATGCAGCCGAAATAAGATCTCTCATGTGTTGAAATGTTCGATTGGTAATATAAAGAAAGAATGCAAGTCTATAACCAACTGGATTTGTCACATAAATATATGTATTTAACTGTTCTTCCTTCATTCATATATATATATTTTTTTTTATTAAATTAAACACTTCAATAATCCACTTTATCGAGTTTTATTTTTACGACTAGTTTCGAAAACGACAGTTGTTTTCATCTTCTGGTACAAATTAAAACTATTATTATTATTATTATTATTCAAGTGTTTAATTTAAATAAAATAATCAATGTCATTCCACAAAGATATGCCGAATCAATAATATATATGTATATATGTATATATATATATATATATATATATATATATATATATATATATATATATATATATATATATATATATATTATATATATATATATATATATATATATATATATATATATATGTATATATGTATATAATATATATATATATATATATATATATATATATATATATATATATATATATATATATATATATATATATATATTTTTTTTTTTTTTTTTTTTTTTTTATGTATATATAAATTTAAAGTTATCTCAGTATTCATCTGCTAAGTAAGGAATGGTTGAAAATGCTAATGTTTTCGTGTGCATCTGCTTCGAAGTACACAGTTATTTTTATCTAATATTGTTTTAAATGACATTTAAAAAAATCACTAATATGCTATACACTAGATTATATAAGGTAAGGTAATATTCTATTCCCTCTAATATTCTATTGATAAAGTTTTCGGAAACAAAAAGGGAGATTTGTTTGCGCTGATATTGAAATGGGTTTGAAATGTGCCATCGTGATGTAAAGGTTATAATAAATATGAAAGTAAATAATAATATCTATGTCCATAAATTGTATACGTACATATGACATATTAGGGTTAGATATAATACTTTCGTTTGTATGCGTTATCAGTAATTCTAATGAAAGACTCACCCCCTTGTCCAGAATTTTGACATTTTCGTATATTCACTAATATTTTTGGTCCCACGAGAGTAATCCAATGATAGTAGTTGTGATATACATGTATGGCCGTATAGAAGTTATTTTGTGTCGTGAAATATTAGCGTTATAATAATTTATCGAGTCTCATCGGAATAGGGATCGACACAGCACACCTCAATGGCAAAAATATGCGATACTTATTATTACGTTCCATTATTTAAAAAAATTCACTATAAAAAACTAACTTCTTGAATGTTTTTCGCAGAAACTTTGTGGCACATTTTATAAACTTTATAAAATAGAACAACTTCATTTTAACCATTTTTATTGGTATACTTTTTCCAACTGGTTTCGACAAGAACCTTGCACATCATCAGGGTTTCTGTACTAATTCTAAAACATTGAAATACTCATAACTAACTGTTCACAACATTTTGAGTATGTCTAAATACTTTTTCAGAAATCTAGGTTTCTCGCTTGGGATTTATAGTTTTCTCCTAAGTGGAGAAACCCAGATTTGTGAACAAGTATTTCGATCCACTTAAAATGTTGTCAATCAAATAACTGGTCAAAGTATAAGCTACATGAAATAATTCAATTAATTTGTGAGACGTTTCTCAGTGTGTAAAATAATCCGGATTTGGATCTTGCACACAAATAAAAGAGTCTGCTAAATGAAAGCTTTCTAAATCCAATTATAGATGACTGTTGTAAACTCAATCACAGAACGACATGAGATATCCCTCGCTCTACGATGTCGAGGTATCTTCAGTGTATCTTTAAGAATATAATATTTATAATTTTTTTTGACATCTCATCAAAGATGAAGAAGAATATGGATGTATGGGCATTTACGGGGCTGACGACCGTCATAGGCTGGTTTAAGCGATCACTTTACACACGTGTAACATTCACCAATTCTACTCATTATTGACAACCAAACTACTCAAATTCTTGAAAAATCTATGTATATGAACCAATTTAGAAACCTTGTTCTTGAATCACTAGAACTTCCTTAGAGACATCTATTGGTGAGATGTAAAAAAAATAATATGAAAATAACTCCTGTTATTGGAGATCATCCAGATTTTTTGAACAAGTATTTGGACACACTCAAAATGTTGTATTTATAATATATTATATACGTTATAAGAATACGTTTTTTTATATTATAAAAAGTATAATTATAGGTTATTTTGTATATTAAAAGCATTTTTAACATTGTGGTATGATAATATAACACTCTCCTTTACATTCATCGTTTTTATACAAATGGCAAACCGTTATTATAATAACCTGATGATGGAATGATTATTCCCAAACCGGTAGTCACAATTAAGCGTGTATAAAAGTGGTATTACACAAAGTGAATGATAAGGAGAGTGTTATAATTTTTATTTTTGTTTGTATTTATATATTCTGAATATGTTATATTTATCCCTAATCTATTGCTTCATATTTTGGTTTTCTCTCTTACAAGTGGATTTTCCCCTTTATTGAAAATAGACAAATGGAACTGACTTAGAACACACGTTTACATACATTTATAATTGTTTTTCTATAATGATCTTAGTAACTACATGCTAATCAAGGATTGTTGTAAAAAAATAATAGAAGAACAACCCCAAGATCAAATGAGAAAATAATTTAATTCATATATTTTTGCAGTATAAGAGCGACAACGGATTTTTACTATATTTTTTTTACATAAATTGTATGCATTTATTTAAAAAAAACAATTAAAAGCATATTTAAAATATTTTTGCAGAGATCCACCAAGCCATCTTATGTGTCTTGTCGGTGGAGTTCTTTTTAATTAATTTTGATGGTTTTTGACCATTTTAACCTCATACACACAAAAAAGAGAGAATAAAACCATTTTACAATTTTCATAGAATTAACTCTTGATTATTTATTTACCCATTCCTTTATGTTGCCTTTGTTCCATATTTTATTTTGACTTCTAACCTTAAAATTATAAATGTTTGAAACGATATATTGAAGTGCTCTAGTAGATGTGTTAAGTCTTCTCAATATTAATTTCTCCGCTAAGTTTTCCTGAGGAAGTACATGCAAGGCGATACGGATCGCCGTTTATCAATAGTTGCACCATTACTCGCAATTTCTTCGAACTGGCGAAGCTCTAAGTTGGTAAACTGTTTAGAGGAAGCGACTTAATGCCGGGATAATGTCGGTTAAGAGCTAACAGATTCCCAGTGGCGTGGGAAATGAATCATCTCTCCCGGCTACAAACTGCCTTTATGGCCCGCGAGGGACTGGGCTCCGGCGGGGGGCGAGAGGGCGGAGCGCGGACGTAATTTGGTCACCAACTTAGAGAAACAACATGGGCATGTGCACCGTCGGGTTATTAATGTAATGTAAAGTGTGACTTCTGTAGTGTTTTAATGTGGAATCAAAGGAGATTTGCACGGAAAGTAGATTTATCGGAAAATCTTATAAAAGTCCGCCTCCGTGGCGTCACTATTCAATATAAGGAAGTTATGTTTTCATATTATTTTTTGACATCTCATCAAAGATGAAGAAGAATATGGAAGTCTGGGCATTTACGGGGCTGACTCCTGTAATTGGTGATAATCCAGATTTTATGAACAAGTATATGGACACACTCAAAATATTGTAAAGTTATGTTTTATTGATTGTTTCGGCATTCATTTTGTGGTAAGATATGATGAAATTTTAAGTGAAAAAAACTTGTTTTTTTTTCCACTTGAGTTTATTTTATGACAGCTAGTTTCGGAAGCTATGCTTCCATCTTCAGGTCTGAATGTGAATGTTAACAGTTTACAATTGGTTGTGGTCTCGTGCTTAGTGTCGCGGACTCTTAAGTCAGAGTTTCTCGGTTCGAACCCATTCTACCACAATTTGATACCTATTTCTAATGAGCCGCTTAGGCTAACAGAAAAAGTATGAAATAGGAATTTTTGTGTAAATAATAAAAACGTAAATATTTCTCTTTTCTTAAAAAAAAGAAAGAAATAATATGAATGTATTAAGCGAAATAACCTAACTTTTTTCGCTGCCACATGACACAACGTTGTCTTATTAGATTCTAGTCCTCGTTTCTTGTGACAAAGAAAGACAAATACGCAACCGGAAGAGTTAATAAAGAGGAGAAAACAAGTCTTTTTCAAGACCTGTGGCGTAAAAGATTCGGTTACCGAGAAATGACTGTTGCAATATTCAGGGTTTCTACACAATGGCAACACGTTACACGTCTCCCGTCTTTCTAAAAACATCCCCAGATCACAAAAGGCTTGCAGATAAAAATGCAAATGCAATTATTTGATAAAACGCAATTCTTGTTGCATGTATGACGTTGTTCGCCGCCGGGGGTGAACGTCAAAGGGGGAAGCGGAAAATATTAAAAGTCTTATTAGATTTTTTATTGTCGGGTGCATACTATAAATTTTTGACTTTGAAAGAGTAATGGATTTTGGCAGCCGGGGAGAGTTTTATGTGCATTAGTAAACATTGCCTTTCGTTCGTCTCCTTATTCATCATTAAGTGCGAGATGTTTTAATCGAAACGTGTCTAGGGTCAAATTTAGGGGTTCCTTACAGTTTATGAGAATGCAACCCCTGCTTGTTGTAAATACATATAACATTTTTTCTTGCCTACCATTTTGATGACATCACTGACGCCAAAACCTTGTCATTGGCAAAAAAAATAAAAAAAGGAAAAACCAAATAGTTGTTTTATTATATTAAATGACGTTCCACCAAAAAATTAAATAACGTATAATTTTTACAGTTTTCATTTTATTTAAGTATAAATTTGTATTTTAAAATGGTTATTTTTTGAAAAACACCAAAATTCTGGATCTAAAATATAGTACAGAAGCTCAATATAAATAAATCCATTCAGTTGATCGTATTTAATTTATAAAAACCATAGATTTTTAAAAACATACGGTAATAGTAAAAGCGTTGAAGGCAAAAAATATTTTAAACGTGGGAAATGGATTGATTGATGGTCCTCATTTATTTATTTAAAACAAATATTGTAATTTTTATGCTATACCCAGATATTTTATTTTCAATTTTTAAAACGTATTTTCATGTAAGCTTGAGCTGTTTGATTTCGAATATATAATATTAGTCAAATTGTGGATTCAAACCATGAAATTCAGACTCTTCGACACTAGCCATGGTACCACTAATTACACATTCAATTTTAATGTGTCGGAGCCGTAGATATTTTTTTTGCGGTTAAAATAATAATAATTGTTTTCTGTGGAGTGTGATTTATTAATCGCATAAAGAATATAATTAAGTTCATATATAAAACATAACATAAAGTAAATGAGAAAAATGTCAATTACTCTTAGGACAATATTTTGTAAAAATGGTTCCATATATATATATATATAATCAAAGGGACAATCCAATCTTGATATTAAACATTTAAAATTATTGCCGGTACGTGGAATATTGTGGATGAGTATCATCCTTGAACAACAAACTAGACAAAAATATCGAAATCTTTTAGTACACAACCATGGTACACGATTTACACACAACGAAGGTTTGATTGTCCCAAGAATCAACAGTAAATATGGGAGTCGAACACTGCAATATATCGTTCCGAACATTTTTAATTTGTTGCCGACGGGTGTAAGAGGTAAAAATAAAATATGGAACAAAGGCAAAATAAAGGAATGGGTAAATGATCAAGAGTTAATTTTATAAAAATTGCAAAATGTTTATGTTCTTAATTTTTCTCTTTTTGTGTGGTTAAAATCGTTAAAAACGAAGAAAAAATGTACTAAAAAAGAACTCCACCGACAAGATATACAAGGTGGCTTGGTGGGTCTCTGCAATTTTTTTTCTAAAAATGTAAAAATTGTGATTAAAAAAATGTGTACCGTATAAATAGGTTTTTATAAAAAGATTTAAATAAATAAATACCACTTTTATTTAATGATCACTTTTGCTCACAAATAATTCTAAGCAAGAGATCTCAAATTGGGACTTTGCTTTAAAGTATATTTGGATTATTTGAATTCTATCTAATAACAGACCACGGATATAAAACCATTGACAAGTCAAATTCAATTATACTGATATCAATTTAGTATTAGTGGTTAGTTATTCCAGTTTGTTGCTGATATTTGTGGGGTGCGGATTGTGTTAATTCAATTATCAATGCGCGAGTGAAGCAAAACATATAAATATTCATTTATTACGTCATTTATCCGAGGAATAGTGACGTAGGAACTAGAGGGTTGTTAGCATGAATGGTGAATGGAGTGTGTGTTGCGAATAATTCGAGAAATACACGTGTGCACACAGCGACATCATGTGCGCGCCATGTTTCAACTTATTAAAATCAACATACCCCCTTAATATATTTAACTTTGCACAAAAGTCATCATCTAGTATGCATATTAACTGGGAAAAGAGGGGCTGTGCATTGTAATACGTTTTTTATGCAGTTTTATTATTGAGATAGTATTTCATAAATATCGACGCATTGAACTAGTAATGTCGGGAAACGCTAAAATGAGTTATGGATACCAAATGATTAAATACAAATTGACGATATTATCAACATTTTTAATGTAAATAATACTATAATTTTGTCATTTTAAATTCAAGTTTTACTTAGTAAATACCAGAAACAGTGGTATTTACTAAGCGAAACTTAAATCAATAGTGGATAGATTTTACCAAAAAGTGACGGCCGAATAAATCAATAAATATTTTTTTGCTTCAATCTCATTAATCTTCAATCTATTTTTGAATAAAATTTTACTTTGTAAATACTACTTTTGTCACACTATTCAAACACTTGTCACAATAAATTTTTAGAAAAAGTGGTATTTACCAATTATATCTTAAATTAAAAATGGAAAGCTCAAATAATTTATGTTTTATACATTAATTTTAAATGTTTTCTCATTCGAATCTCACAATTTAAAAAACAACCAAACATATTTTTAAAGTAAGTAAATAGCAGTTAGTGTGATATAAAATATTTTTCCTGCGTTCAAATAAAAATGTGTAAAAAAACCTTGAAATTACTTCTGTTTAATGTTATTTTTGCACATCCGACTTTCGACATTGAACTTGTGAATACATGAATTTATGATGAAAGATAACAAATTTTTATTAGACAAATGGCTAATGAGGTAAACCAAGGTATGTGAAGGAAATAAAATATAATATTTTGTTAAGCAGACATAAATTATATTGTATTTTATGACAAGGTTTTTTTTGTCGGAGTCTACTTTTAACAATGATGAATTCACGGAAAAAATTAAAATTATTGAAATACAATTTTTAAAAAATCAATAAAGATGAACAAAATAAGAATATAGAAGGTTGGGCATTTACAGTGATGATGACCTGTTATTAAGTGTTTTATGTGATCATTTTATAAACGGTGCAAAATCACATTTCTCTCATAATTCGCAACCGCATTACTCAAATTTTAAACATAATTCATATTCATATACAAGTTTTCTTGCACATATCTTTATTCATGTATAATATTTTGAATATATACAATAGAACAAATTCATGAACGTTTCACATTTTGTATACAAGTGTGTATATTAAACATTGCAGCTTCTGTAAATTTGAATAAATACAATTGTCGTAATTTTAGAAATATGGTCATTAAAAATGAGTAGAGTGGTAAGCAAAGAGATATTTAAAATTATAATTTGACAGATCGTAAGCTTTGTAAACACCCGGCCTAGTATATTATCATATCAACATGTTTAAATCTAAACCGCTTTTTATCAATATGTTTTCATTAGACACTTCACAATTATTAAAAAAAATCGAATTGTTTACACACGCATTGGTTTATTATCTCAACATATGATTGTTTGTTCGAAGAGATATACAAAGAAGGGGAAATTTAGGAAGAGCACTCTCGAACACGTGTAAGGCCACGTGCACACTACACTAACCTTGCATTTAATAATTACCATCCCCACAAAACATCGATCGATAAATCTAACCCCCGCTTAGCGATTCGTTAGGGACTTGTATCTAAAAATATATTGTAGAAGGACATCACTGTTTTAAGGGATGATTTGGTAATCTTCACTCTTCGATGCAAACTCTAACAATAATTAATTAAAAGGGCTAATTAATAAAAAATCATTTATTGATTCGGCAGTCACTTTGTGGTAATATATATTTATTTTTAATTTAAATTTAAATATTGTAGGTAAATATCACAATTTATTAAAATCCATTGTGTTTCCATGCATTCCACAGCATTTTCAAACAAAAATGATGCGGAATGCATAAAAATACATATCACAATAGATTTTAGGAATTAAAATTTGAATTATAAATAATTTTTTTATAAATTATAAAAAAAAGCTTTTCAGTCGTTTGCCCATCAGATCTGTCATCTAAAAATTATCTTGATTTTGACTTCTGACTTTCGTTGAATATATCTGAAATATCGCATCCTTACGTATTTTCTGCTTGAAGTCTTAGTAGGATAAAAAAATCCGAAAGAGCGTGATTCCGAAATTATTTACTCAAAACGTCAAACCGCAGGCTTAACGTAAACAAAAATCATACCTTGATAGTTTGACAGTCGCTAATAAATCAAAATGGATATATTGTCTTACATTATAATATTTGTCATACAATGTCATGTATTTGTAATAATATAAATATCAAAAATATTTTTGTTATGTCATAAATAAATATACTTTATTAAAGAATACTACATTAAAATTTTTGGTTAAAGTTGTTACCTATATCCCTTATGATGACAAATTAAAAATTATATTAAACAATTAATTACAATGGATAAAAGAAGAACAAAAATAACATTTACGAAAAAAAAACTAAAAACTCCCTAAAATAATGGGAGTCCTAAGAAGAAATTAATTTTTATATTTGAAAGGTTTTGTTAATTCGCATTTTTTTAAATAATTGATGAGTGAGAAAAACTTACAATTGAATTTTGACATCTCAACATAGATGAAGAAGAATATGGAAGTCTGGACATTTACAGGGCTTACAGTCGTCATAAGCTTGGTTAAGTGATCAATTAACTAAGCCTATGACGGTCGTAAGTTCTGATGTCGAAAAATAATAATAAAATAACTCCTAATTGGAGATAATCTCGATTTATGTTTATTTTTATTTAGAAACACTCAAAATGTTGTAAGTACAATTTTAATTTCTCATTTGAAACACCGGATTTACGGGTAACACATGTAATCAATAAAATTTAGACATGGTACGTTACGTAAATATACTTTTCGTTTAAAAATACATATCATAGTCGTACAGGAGAAAGTGACCAACTAACAAAACGTAAAATGTTCAGGAGAGCCATTTAAGTCACATTTGCTTGGCAAGAAAATAAACATCAATGCAGTTAGTCATTTTTTACAAGTCAATATATTTTATTCGAAGTTTAAAATCCTTTGGGATTTTTTCAGGGCAATATTAAGCTAGTAAGAAATCAACTAGTGAATGATCACATTTTTGTAAAAAATGCACTTGGTCACTTTCTCCTGTATGACTACAATATATGTAATTAGTACTACATTGATGTACTTGCATATAATACAATGTGTTGGTAAATAATATATATATGCCCACCCCCACGAACTACGGTGCTTGAGGCACTATCCAACACAGAATAATCAACTTGCATATAATAATAACTCAGGATCTTAATATACTTTCTCTACTGAAGGGTGACAATCTGCGAAAGGGAATGACGACGTAATACCATTCCAAATAATTTCTGTCATTGCGAAGGAACCTAAACTCATTACTTCAGGGATTGTAAAGTAGGAACTCACTTTACTTTTGCGAAGAGGAAACGTCATTCACGATGTTGCACAATTTATCGTCATTCAATTTAAAAAACTTCACAACATTTTTAATATCTCCAAATATTGTTCACAAATAACTGATAAAATTATGAACTGTATAAAAATAGATAATCACGTTTTCAGGCATTTCCCAGTATGTAAAATATCCGGTTAGGATCTTGCATACATTCAAATAAAGGGTATCTACTAAATAAAAGTTTTTAAAATCCAATCAAATATGAAAGCTGTGAATTCAATCATGAAACGTCATGAGATTGATCACAAAAAATTGCGCTACTACTACTACTACTACCATCACGCCGTTTCACCGTAGGGGTAAGCAGAAAGGATGGAACGTCACACTCTTCTGTCCTGACATACACTCCTCGCCTCCTTCACATCCATACATCAAGTCATACATGCCCTCCGATTACGTAGACTTTTGTCACCGCCAGATTTTAGGTTCTGATTGATCTGATCGTGCCAAGTCTTTTTCGGTCGTCCTCGTTCTGTTTTCCCTCTCACATTCGCCAAATATATTTTCTTAGTCATTCCCTCGTTATTCATTTGCTATATCATAAAATTTGTGAATTAAAAATAACTCAAAATATTTTGAATTAAATATCAAGTACTAAAAATAATTCAAACTAATTTTATTTCCATGTACATTATTAAATATTTTGTGAGAACCTATAATAAAATCCTTGTTTAAAAGTTTCACTCACAGTAAGTCCCATCGAAAACAGTACTTGCGCAACACTCCCCATCTGTGTCATGTACTATACTCGAGTGTTTATCCGCTATACGAGGGTCATAGAAGAATATGCAGATAACCCTTCGTCTGAGCAAACAATAGGATAAATGCATTTATCTACGCCTATCAGGAGATAGGGATATCAACGGCGGAGAATGTATCATTTGCATTAATTTGATACCCCCGATACTCCATATGTACCCATAATCCCCAAGGCCTCATTTTAGATTCCCTTTTGACGTTCTAGTACTTTGCAGCTACATTTAGTTTATCCCGGAGTTTATTTAGAGCGACACTCAGGTGCGCTGATCTTGCAAAAGGACGTCGGTCCAATTACGTAATAAAATACTTCATTTAAAATTTTCATAATGACAAACAGGTGGGATTCACGATTCTAAGAAAATGCCTCCCCATTGTGAAGGGTTGGTTTCGCGCTTGACTAATTATATGACCAGAAGCTGGAAAGTTTACTCAGCTTTTACTTTAAAATTTCGGGGTCTTTCTCAACTACAATACTCTCACTTCAACTGTCTACAGGTGTTCTCGCATTAATTATTTTTATTTTTAAAGATGTCTAAACTTGATATAAAACATGTATCATTCTTCCCTTTTTACGAAAGAAGATGGAATCCTAGGTCCTAAAAAAGAAAAGTAAATATTCCCAGAATTATTTGTTTAAATTCAAATATATATTGACATATCAACAGATGAAGAAGAATGTGGAAGTCTGAGTTTTATGATTTTTTCCAGACTTCCATATTCTTTTCCATCTATGTTGCAATGTAAAAAAAACTTATTTTAATTATTAAAATAAAAATCATAATTGATCATTCGTTGAAGATGGTTTGGTATGAGAACTACTACCCACCTCCAAATATCAGGTCACATTTGGTTTCAAGAATTCATGCAATGTGGATGTTAAATAATAATAATAATAAAACCCTTATCCGCACCCCAATGGTGCATAGGGCACTGCGTAATATAAACGCAGTGTTATCTTGATCGTTTACATATTAAGGAAAGGCGATCAGCCCTCCGCTTCAGGTACCAGTCCAGGGTAGTATTGAATAAATATTACAGTGAAAAAATCAGTTATATTTATTTTACCCCCCCTTGGAAATCGAACCCGGGACCTCCAGAACGGTAGCCGAGCGTGCTGACTATTACACTACTGAGGCGGACAGGTGGATGTTAAATAATGGACAGAATTTTGAACGTTACACAAGTGTATAAAGTGATCGCTTAATCCAGCCAAATGCCAGGTCGTAAGCCCTGGGATGCTCAGACTTCCATCTTCTTTTATAAAAAAGGGATGAATGATTCATGTTTCATATCACGTTGTGACAACCTTTGAAATTGACATCTCATCCAATTAATCCATAACTGTGAATTATCTATTGTCCGATATACCAAATAATATTAAAATTGTATTTTTTGACGTCTCATCAAAGATGAAGAAGAATATGGAAGTCTGGGCATTCTTCTTCATCTTTAATGAGATGTCAAAAAAAAAGAAAATAACTCCTGTAATTGGAGATAATCCAGATTTTGTGAACAAGTATTTGGACACACTCAAAATGTTATATTAAAATTGTGATTGAAAAACATTAATATTCTAATAATAAATAATATTAATATTATATTCAGAATGTCAGAAGACAAACTTCCACGTATCGCCCTCCAAGCCAACCCTGAAGGACGCAGACCCCCAGGCAGACCTCCGAAAAGATAGAAAGACAGCTAGGAGTCAACATTCCAAGAGCGAAATACGGAGGCACAAACAGATCCTTAGGATCTACAAAAAGAAGAAGAAGAATATTGTATTGTAATTGAGGTGATAGTTTACGTACCAAACTACCTTTAATGAATGATAGATTCTGGTTTTTATTTTTCTAAATTTCACATGATTTTTTTTATCTTCATTTTATGTTAAGTACATTAAAGGAACGAAATCCGCGCGTCGCGACGCCACTCTGGCGTCTAGTCTACCTCACGGATTATGTATTACCATCGATTGGATCAGACCACTCAATGACACCTGTGTTATTCAAATAATGAAGGATGTAAAAAATACTGCTTCCCATTTTTAGCCAGTGAAGTGGTCATTTGTCTCTCTAAACGTTGATCAATGTAATTGAAATTTCTAGTTAGTTCGTTCTAAACTTTTTTATATTGATTACCATCGATCTCGCAGAATTGTTAGTAAAATCAGTAATCTTATAATATATTACATTAGAATTTCCCTATTCACGTTCTTGGGATCCGCCATTTTCATTAAGCAGTTTAATACGCTTTAGTAATCCTTTCAGCGCGTGTGTTGATGCTGTTTATGCGTAATATTACGATTTTCGGGAATTAAATGAATGTCGCATAATAAACACGGTAAATAATGGAGATTTGGTGGAAAGACGCCATTTATAATTTAGACATTTATAATCATACATATATGTATATATATTTATACTATATAGGTACGTAAGCTTTTGGTTACGTTATGGTTATATTATAACATATACAAATTAGTATGAATCATATTGTATTAAAATATTATTCAATTTCAATATCTTATTTCTAGACATTACCAAGACTAAACATGCTGTATTAAAAAAAAAGTAAATGCTGTCTACCTCTGAACGGGTATTTACTATCCCTAGTGCATAAAGACCGTGTCTTTTATGTTTTCTTATAATTTAAATATAATTTTGCTTAATTGTATTATATTTGTCCGCCTCCGTGATATGATGGTTAGCGTGTTAGCTACCGTGCTGGAGGTTCCGGGATCGATTCCCCGGGGGGTATAAATAGATATAAGTTATTTTATACTCTAATATTTATTTAATATTACCCTGGAGTAGTCTCTGAAATGAAGGAGTGATCACCTTGCCTTCTTGTAAGTAATGAATAAGATAAGACTCAAAACGACGCAGTGCCCTATGCACCATTAAGTGTGGTCGAGGGTATTATATTTTAAAACAATATTAAATTAGTTTTTTCCTACATTCATTTTATTGGAGCAGTGACCGTGTTCCCTCGTTACCGACTTCATCAGGCCAGTCTTATAATGTCGGTAATGGCAAAACCCGGTGACTGGTCAAATAAAATAAAAGTGGTAAAACTGTATTCAATATTGTTGTTTTATCACATGAAATGTAGTTCCACCATGAAAAGTTACTAAAAAAATATAATATAATACAATACTGACATTTCTTGGTGGAACTAAGTATTTTGTATAATTTAATATAATAAACCCCGATTTTTGGCACAGAACTGAAGTTAATACGTTAAAAAACAAAAACTATTATATTTTCAATTTTTATAACGCTTTTCATTGTTTCGTTTATTTAAGTGATTAAAAATAAAATATCAAGTCTCTGAAAGGCGAAAACAAATATTTTCACAAAAGCAAATACAGGCGGAAGGGGAGATCTATGAAAATGGATTAAATGTATGTACATACAGGGTAAGATTTCTCTACTACGTCTTGTTTACTGCTCACTCAATAACCAAGATCTCTTCATATTTATGAGTTCACTTACAAAAATCAATTTCTATAATAAAATGTTATTCATTCTAAATAAATAATACTTAAAACACTCACCACAAGTTATATATAACTATAATTATAATAAACTAATCATATTTATTCAATTTAAATTAATTTTGTCATATTCTTAATAAAATCATGGTTTTCAACCCCTGCCTTGTTTAGAATTTAAATTAGAATTTTATCTAGTCTTCCATCAGTCTGATGATAGTGGTAAAGGCTCTAAACTCAGTCACTGGTCAAATAAAATAAGGGTGGAAAAACTATATAGTTGTTATTTCATTTAATTGTGACTTTTGTTTTTTTGGCGAATATTTGAGGAATATTATGATTGTGTTATCATTAACAGATAAATAGCGTTGTTTAATGCTCATCAACATTTATAATTGCAAGCTCTGTTTTTCCTACCACCATGTGTACATACCATACATAGCGGTTAATTAAACGACTATCAGGAAAGCATTTGCGTCTGTTCGAATTCAAACATCCGCTGTGAAATGTAATGTCAGGCCAGCCTTTTCCCACAAAGGCAATTAAAATGTCCATAAATTAACTGGCGGTGTTTGCAGAGTTGATGGATTCTTCGTTGCAGAAAAGCTAATCCTACTGAGTAGTGATAGTACTATTTAGAGTCGGGTCTTGTCTTCATAGGGCTGCGCTGCGCGCTGTGACGCATGCAAGAGAGAGCTAATATTTGCCTTAGACTTGATTGTAGAAACGCTTCCATGCACTGGTTACTTAATATAACGAATTCGAATGAGTACCTACTGTGAAAGTTATCAGCGTGTTTTAAAGGGGTGCCCATTAGGATAATGTGCATCCTAAAATCGGCTGATTTGGTGACGTGGAAATGCTTTCCTGATATTTATGTTAACGCTACGAATGCGTAACGATTTTATTTATAAATTTTATGATTTGGCGTTTAATTTGTAGAACTCAATTTTAATTCTTGTATTAATTTTTAAATCAAACACAGTTTTTTTGAGTCTATTAAGTTGTATTTTATAAAAAAAAAACACATTAAAATTAATATTGTGACTATTGTTTCTCCTAGTTATGGCGTTTTCAAACGAATGTTGAAAATGTCATGACAAGGCTAAACAATTGTCACAATATTAACTGTAATGTGTTTTTGAAAATTGTTTTTTTTTGTTGTTATTTATATAAACTAAACACTTGCATTATAGCACTAATTGAGTTTTATTTAATTTCAAACGACTTGTTTCGAAAACTATATTTTTTTCACCGACAGGTGATTACAAAAACTTGTGGTAATTAACACTTAATTATAAATAGATATATATATTATCCACTGACACTTCGTGATGGAATTGCATATTGATATATTATTAAATTAAACCCAATATTTTTAGCTTTTCCACTTTATTTTTATTTGACTTAATTATTATTAATTTATAATCACTTGTCGATGAAAATATCTGTAGTTTTCAAAACTAGTCGTGTGAAATTAAATAAAACTCAATAAGCTGTAAATACAAGTGTTTAATTTTTTTAAAGAAATCAACATGTCATTGCACAAAGTTGCCAAATCAATAAATAATATGAAAAAAAGTAGTACTACCAAACTGTAATAACTCTACCAAGATCTTAACAAAGATGAAGAAGACTAATGAGATGAGAATATGAATGTCTGGGCATTAATATGACTACGACCTATCTTCGGCTGGTTTGAAGTAATTATTTTATACACTATTTAACATTCACCTTTCTACCCAAGATTAACAACCACATGACTCAGATTTAGGAAATGTGTACATTTGCTGAAAATTTAAAAAATCAGCTCCATTTTTCCTTTTATTGACCTTAGTAAGGTAGCAAAAATCAACATGAAATGTACCTAAGATCCTTTAAATTCGGTTTGGATATTGTTTTTGAGAAAATAATTTTGTAGATACGGCTGAATCAATTTACCAAACTAAAAACAACCGAATATTCTTGACAGTCTAATTCTCTACTCTACAGCCTACAGCCCATACAAATAACGTTATCCTTTTTTTCAAAGATAAATACGTAATACGAAGTATACACGAAACTTAAGCAAATTTGAAAGCACACATTTGCATCACCTTTTACTAAATTATAGCCCAACTTACTGTTATGATTATTTTAAAGCGCCATAAATACGGGTATCAAACAGAGCTTAAAGTCCCTCAAAGCACTTTAATGCTTTCCTTACACCTCGCCTAGAATCCTTAAAGTGATTTCTAG
Organism: Brachycentrus maculatus; assembly: GCF_059751285.1. Classification (NCBI taxonomy): domain Eukaryota; kingdom Metazoa; phylum Arthropoda; class Insecta; order Trichoptera; family Brachycentridae; genus Brachycentrus; species Brachycentrus maculatus. The sequence continues at coordinate 4,907,097 of NW_028280793.1, forward strand.
GCGATTAAATTAAACTTCTATTATACAATACTCGACCTCAATGAACAAATATTAATATAATATTAATGTTCAGGTACGGACCTTTACTGTGTATGTGATATTATCAAATCGCTACAGTAAGTACTCGCATAGAATGGCTGTCTGGCCTATATCACCTAACCATTTTCAAATAATGTAATTAATACAGAACCTAAACTAATACTTTACGTTCATATAATAAATACTCAAAGGTTAAATAATATTTAAATTTTTGATACAATGAAGGTTAAACAAATAACTTTACTAAAAATTTTAAATATCAAAAATTATTATCGATTTTTTTGTTGAAAAAAACTGCAATTCGATTGAAATGAATCCAAAAATGCTCTTTATTAAAAAAAAAATCTAAGGAAAAATATCATGACATTTTTTTAGAGATTATTTCACTTATCTAAGAAAACAATATCACGACTCGAAAATTGTGATTTATCAGGAAACACATTTGAATTCCTGTATATTTGTTAGTAAATCATGTCGCTATAGTACTTTAGGCAATTTAAAGAATGAAGTTATGGAAAAATAATGCATCTACAATCAAACCTTGAAGGAAATCAAAACATGGTAATTTCATAAATATATTTATTTTACAATTAACGACTAAAATACTGATAAAAATAGATAAAAATGAACATCAAATAAGACACCGTGAATAAATATTTTCTTTTACATTTATGTATATATGAAATAAACTTTTAAACTAAAAAAATCTTTGTTTACGTATCGTAAACAAAGAGTTTGTGTAAAATAAAAATGTGTGAGTATAGAACGCAATAATACGTTTCGATGCATCCCGATATATTGTGTTATTTTTTTTATTTTTAAAACATTAATTTAATGATCAATATTATAACGACGTTGTTCTCCCAAATGAGCGATTTTTAGATATAAATTTCGAAAAATAGTGGTTAGATTATAATTATTATTTCTACTTCAAAGCAGTAAGTAGGGTACGTGAGAAGGGCGTCAAAGAGCTTACTTTACTGCATATATGAATTTATAGACTGCAATAAAGGCGGATAGTTGGGTTATTAACTGAGGCGCATCCACGACTAGAACAATATCACATAATGTGCACTGACTTCTGCTTCATAGTTTCATGTTTACAGGCTGTACCTTACCATACTGTATTGTTTATAATACCGTTTATTAAGTCAACATATCATCATGTATCAGAATGAATGTGACATATTTCTACCGGTATAACAGGTAGAAGTTCTTCATAGACTCTACTTTTCTTTACAATTGAATACTTTATAACCAAAGTTATAAATGTACCTTAGTTAAAATTCAGTGACCGGTACCAACAAATTAAATTATTGTACCGATTGAGACAATATCAATTTTTATGAGAATATATGTGAATTTTGTACATAGGTGTGTTTTTAAGAAAAAAATTGTTGAGAATTGTAACGTGGTATTATTTTTTTTACTATGAACACTTTAATTTCTATTGAGATATATATGTATATATATATATATATATATATATATATATATATATATATATATATATATATATATATATATATATAAATATATATATATATATATATTTATATTTATATTTATATATATATATATATATATATATATATATATATATATATATATATATATATATATATATATATATATATATATATATGTGAGCGGAAAAACAGAACGAGGATGACCGAAAAAGACTTGGCACGATCAGATCAATCAGAACCTAAAATCTGGTGGTGTCAAAAGTCTGTGCAATCGGAGGGCATGTATGACTAGATGTATGGATGTGAAGGAGGCGAGGAGTGTATGTCAGGACAGAAGAGAGGGGCGTTCCATCCTTTCTGCCTACCCCTGCGGGGAAACAGTGTGATGGTAATAGTAGACGTTGAGATATTTATGAAATTAAATGTCAAAACAAAAAAAATTGTCAGAAAATGTCATTGCAAACATAAAAAAAATAAAAAAAAATAAGTAATGATATTTATTGTGTGAAGAAATTAGAACATAAAAATATTTAGTTTTTGGTAGTGGAACGTAAATTGAATTTATTTAGAGTAATTATATATTTTGTTAAATTTAAATAATGAAGACCAGTATCGATTAACTTTTAAAAAACATCACATAATCTCATTCGGTATTTCAGTGTGTCAGAAAAGTGAAGTTTCGTCCTGGTTTATACTTTTTTGTGGTCTGTTCCATAACAAGTTTTCCAAAACTAAGGAATTTAAAACTACAAACTCGTATTATGCCATCATACTATACTTTAAAGAAGAATTATGCATTTCGTGATGCAAAACTGACGTTAAGTAGTTCCGTATTGCTAAGGATGCTTATTATAATTTGAAGTCTTCCTGTAACTTTCGTTACTAGTTAGAATTTAATGGTAATAGCAATTTGTCCCGAGGTGTTCTAAATGTATGGCGGATGTTCGGCGCTTCATTGATAAAGTTTGTGTAGTCAGGTGACTGCATAATACATAATATTCCCCTTGCACTGAAGTAATTCCATTAACTACTAATCCTGAAGGAATTCTCGCGCTATGCACAATTTATTTAAGGATAATAATATCATTTTGTTAACAACTTCGAGCCTTCATTCGATACGTTCATATACAGTTCAGTACACTGCCGTAGTATTAAAACATTAGGAATATACTAGTCAAATACCAACAAGCATCCCCATAGAAATTGTCGTTGGAACTGTGATATGCACATCTATTATTTACTTCAATCAACTAAAGTACAGTATTGGATTTATTGAAATGGGTGTATTGTAATAAAATTTATATTGGAAAAGTAGCCTTGCATTTGTATCACCTGTATTCAATCAATATACGAGTTTACACACACACACACACACATATAAATATATATATTTTTATTTATACACATATATATACATATATATAAATATATATTTATATATATATATATATATATATATATATATATATATATATATATATATATATATATATATATATATATATATATATATATATATATATATATATATATATATATATATATATATATATATATATATATATATATATATATATATATATATTATATATATAAATAAATATATATTTATATATAATATATATATATATATATATATATATATATATATATATATATATATATATATATATATATATATATATATATATATATATATATACATATGTATATATAAATATATACATCCTATTGACCTGTCCACATTTAATTATTTGAAATGGATCATGCTAAGTATTCCGTGATCTTCTTGATCTGCTGCTGTTTTTCACCAAATTTGCCTCATTTACTTTTTAACTCTTCTTTTCTCTTTCATTCGTTCCATGTTTGCATGTTAATACATTTGTTTTATTGTAGCGAGAATGGTTATTTTAGCCTTGCATTTATTATTTATTTCAGCATTGAAACATCTACCATACATAATTTTGCCTGAGTGATTGCATTTCAACTGTAGTCAGTTTATTGCAATTAAATGATACAAAAGTAATTCCAAATTTGTCAAAGTTTATCAATGTATCAATATATGTATTTGATAAACATGATTAACACCAAAAGCTTTAAGCTGTATTGCCGATTAAACAACCTTAAGGAAGGTTGAATATTAACATCAAAATTATATTTTTATAATATAAATAATTAAAAATTTCATTCAATGTTTCCTCTATTTCTATAGCACCAAAACATTATTTATAATTAATATACAGCCGAGTGTCACGAAATATCTTGGAATTCTTTCAAGATGATATAAAAAGGGAAGTATAGGGGCTGTGACATAATAATTCCAAGAAGAATATTTTTCTCAATCTACTTAAAAACCTAATGTACACTTCACCCCTCTTGGTGTTGTTTTATAGACTCACTAAAGTGTGAAAATGTTGCAGGCTACCCATAATGTCAGCTGAGTGCTATGTCGCCTGTTGTGGGACATTTAACACATAAATTCTTATTATTTGACACTTAAACTGTTATTCCTGGCTTAGCTTTTTTATCGTCTCTCATTTTTTAAGTTCCCCCTTTCATCGACTGAAATACGAACAAGCTGAATAATTTATGTTGTTTCAGGATTCCTGAAATGTACAAAAGAGTTTTTTCGTACTACGTTACAAACGTTTTTTATAATTACAAAATGTAACCCTTTACTAAAAAAAACGATAAAAATAAATTGTTTAACGTTAACTATTTTAGAAAAATAGATAAATATTAAACTTACTTTTTCATCTTACGTTATAAACATTACCTGAGGTAAATAGGAAGTATAGTATCATTACATATAACTTAATTATTACCATAATTATGAGCGTTTTAGTATGTCAAGATCAGATATTTTATTTCTGTAATAATGTCATGTCTCACCAGATATAATTCAACATATTTACCATATGCATATGTTCGCATTGTTTATTTGTTTTGCAGTTGTCTTACTAATCGTTTGCTTCACCTTTTACCACTTCCTATAAGTTTTAAGGTAAGTCTTGTCTTAAAACTCATTTGCGACTACACAAAAAAATATGCTTAACATGATCCGTACAAGTTTTTTCAGTTGCAAAGCCACATAAGTCTTCCTGTTATAATTTTTTTTACCTGATTTTAAATCTAGCTAAAACGTATTCAAATTTATTAGAATGGTAAAAATACATGTGTGATACCTTACCATGCTCAGTTACTTAGTAATTCAAATCAATAAAATATAGATAGACAAAATACACAATTAAAAAATAGTCAACATTTTGAGTGTGTCCAAATACTTGTTCACAAAATCTGGATTATCTCCAATTACAGGAGTTATTTTCATATTATTTTTTGACATCTCATCAAAGATGAAGAAGAATATGGAAGTCTGGGCATTTACGGGGCTAACTACCGTCATAGGCTGGTTTAAGTGATCACTTTACACACGTGTAACATATAAGAGTTTCTGCTTAGTAAAAAGCTTCTTTACATCTCACCAATAGATGTCTCTAGTGAAGTTTTAGTGATTCATGAACAAGGTTTCTAAATTGGTTCATATATATAGAACTTCCAAGAATTTGAGTAGTGTGGTTGTCAATAATGGGTAGAATTGGTGAATGTTACACGTGTGTAAAGTGATCACTTAAACCAGCCTATGACGGTCGTCAGCCCCGTAAATGCCCAGACTTCCATATTCTTCTTCATCTTTGATGAAATGTCAAAAAATAATAAAAAATTGTGATTGAATAATTTTTGCCAAAGAAATATAAATTTAATTTATTATAATATTATTTAAATATTTTTATTTACCCTTTAACATTGTAATCAAGTTTATTGAAATTAATCATTTTAAAAATACATTTGTTCAAAGGGATGAGGGTTCATTTTATATATTTAAGTTCAAATATTGAGAGACATAACGAGCGAAAATAATTTATATATCTAGGGAATTTTATTATTCGCGTTATTTGACCATAGGAATTTAGGGTTATACAGATATTGTAGAAATGTTGAATTTCGAAAACGTAGGGAAACTATATGTAGTAGATTTGAATAGATATACCGTGGGATAGTATTTAATGTAATAAACAAATACATTTGAAACATATTATCCTTAATTAGTTAATATTTTTCACTTTTTATCTCCTCAACTGAAACCTCGAGTGTTTCAGAATGGCAAGTGGTACACATATTTTTGCCTGAATATTGATACAATAATTATGATAAGATATAGGTGAAAAATCAGAAAAATTACACAGAAACTGAAAAATGGAACGTAAGGGCGTTAGAACATTATTATTTAAACCGTGTACATATCATTTATCTTGTTATTCGGTGACAGTAGGGGAGAGTGCCCATGAGTGGGACAGAGGATGAATGGGACAATCGTCCTCCAGCCCAAACTATTGTAACAAAGAAAAATAATAAAATACCCAACATTAACGTTACGATATTAGACAGATTAATCCTCAAACCACAGTTCTCGACTGACAGTGAAGCGAGTAAGACGTGTTACAATTTTTTTGGGTCAAAAAGTAAATTATATACTGTAATTTGATTATGTTTGCACATATAAGTTATGATAAGTGCTCCAATTGATGTATACAATTATTTAAGTCGGTTCTCTCCGTATATTATAAAGTAAGTTTCATCAAATTTACTTTAGTATAAATGTATCGATTTATCTATTTTTCTAAAAATCACGCATTTCCTTGAATGGGACGCGTCCAGTGATCATGAATGGGACGGTCCCACTCAAAGGGAAACTTGTCCCATTCGTGACGAATACATTTTATTTACATTAAAAATCGTTTGTACTCGTTTGTATTACACGTATTGTAAACATTATATTGTTTTTAGGTTATAATGCCAAGAACACGCATAACCAACGTTCAAATTGAAGCTGCTGTAGAAGAGGTTTTAAATAAAAAGCAAAATATTAGGTCGGTTGCAAAGACATATGCAATAGGAAAATCTTCTCTTTATAGACATGTTAAACAAGTAAAGGCTGATATTTCTAGTGATTAGATATTTTTACATACACCTAGCATAGGAATAACAGAGCCTATCAGCGGAAGCTAAACTGGCAGGGCACAACGGAGTCCTGGTTCTAACTCTAATGCATGGAAGTGAAACATGGAGTTGGCAAAGGAAGGATAAAAGTAGACTGAATGCAGTCAAAATGCGACCTCTCAGAAGAATGATAGATCAAAACGATCTATGATAGATGTTCGAATAGTGAAATAAGGAAGGAATGCAAAGCTGAGACAAGCATTATCGATGAAATTAAGAAAGGTGTGCTGAGATGGTTTAGACATGTAGAACGAATGAGTGAGGAAAAGACGGTAAAATAAATTTATGAGGCGAATAAAAAACATGGCACGATCAGGAATGCCAAATACTTAAGTAGTCAGGTTAGGAGTAGTAATAATAAGCGGGTATGTATGAGGAGATGCATGAACGTGGAACAGGCGAAGAATGTTTGCAAAGACAGGGTGGTGTGGCGTTCTATTCTTTCTGCTTACCACTGCGGGGAAGCGGCGTGATGGTTAGTTAGTTTACTCTGAAGCAAGAAGAAATGCTTTCCACGTATTTAAATTCAGCTGGAAGAATATGTTCTACAGTACAGAAAAAAATTAGAAAAGGGAAATCAAGTATAATCTCTGACACTCCAGAAAAGGACAAGTTTTTGAAAATACAATCATTGAAGAATGGAAAAGAAAAACCTATAGATATTCCAAAAAATAAGCCCAACGCTAAAAGAGTTTAAAAAAACTCATTGAAGAGATTTCAATGAGTGATAACAGAGATATCAGTTCAGATAAATCAGTTGAAATAGAAGGTGTATCACTGACAAAAACAAAATGAAAGGAGGATAATAAGTGTCACATATGTGAAGGAGAAGTGTTATGCAATGGCTCAAACGTAAATTATGTGGCCCATGAAAATTGTGGAATATTAAGATATCTGAACTTTTTTTTGCCAAAAATGTTGAATAAAATTTCTTTTGCATGCGTCTACGTATTATATGAAAGTGCCTACCAATTATTTTTGTTTTAAAATATAATTTTTCCATCGATCTTGCATTTTAATTGATGTTCCATTCATTGTATACTGGTGTCCCACTCATGGGAGGGTGTTTATGAATGGGACATTTTAGGACATTATTTGAAATCGATTTTTCAGTCAGTTAAGTTAATTTTTTTAGAAAACAAAGTATGGCATATTTGTAGCTAAAAGATTGAATAAAGAGAAACCACGTTTACTTTTTATGATTTATTTTACGGAGAAAAACTAGAGAGGCAAAATCAAAAACGTCCCATCCATGGGCACTCTCCCCTACTTAATATTTATAGTAATTGTTTATTTTGTGATAAATATTACATTTTTAATATAATATAAATAATACACATAGTCAGAGATCAACGATCAATGTTTTTGAGTAAATTGATTGTATTCATTGTTAATTCAGAAAACAAAACATTAGTTTAAATGCCATCTATAATATTTTGTACAGGCAGAAAAGTTTCAATTCGATTTCATGGTAAATAAATTACGAGTTCAAAGATGTTTCAAAACACAGTTCCAGCTATTGAATTATAAAAATTCACGTCGGAAATGTGGTATTTTCCGAGCGCAGTAACCATTACTTGAAATAATAGTGACGTAAAATGAGTTACCGATATTTGATAGAAAATTTATGGTATATTACTTAAAAGTTTCCTCGTACAATGGCAGTTAACTTCATTTGTCTGGACATCTATCGTAACGAATGACCGTGATTTGATATTATTGCAACCAAAAATAATAACAAAGATCACTTTGCGGTTAATTTTTTTAGACAGCTATGTACCTACTCATATTTTTCAAGTTTGTCTCAAAGTCATTTTCCATACATTTTTGTACTGCTTATTTCATATTTATTTATTTTTTCAAAACATATTACATACAAAAGTCATATATAAAATTCCTGATGAGTAATTTTCCATTTATCAATTTGGGATATGGGATTAAGGTTAACAAGACTGAAACACAAATAAAAAGTTACAAAAAAGATTTTTTTAAATAATAAAAACTAATACATGGCAAAATATAGAAACAATAAACAGGTATAATAAAAAGGTATAAGAAGCATATTTAAAGGAAATAAATGAGAAAAACATTATATAAGAAGCATTTTTAAAATAAACAAATGAGATAATATAAAATAATGAGAAAATATAACAAATGAGAAAATATAAAAAAAAACATAATGTAAAAACAAAATAAGAAAATATGTCTAAACACAACATATATATCTTTCCATAAATTATTTTTTCATACTATTTATTTTAGATCCCCGAATAGATCTTAATAAACATCTTGCACAGAATGAATATGCATTATTTTCTTTATTGCAAAAAAATATCTTCTTACCATTAGGTTATTTCTAACTTAGAAATAGATCAATAATATGGATCGAGGTTTATACCTTATTCAGCTTAAATAAGTGTGTAGATAGTGCTTGTATGTGAAAAAATATTTTATTTTACTGACCTGATTATGGAATGATTTTCCGAAACCGTTAGTCACAAATAGGTGTTTGTAAAAGTGATATTACACAAAAGTAAACAATTTATGACAATGAGAGTGTTTTATTACCATACCAAAAAGTAATCAATGCTTTTAAAATACAAAATAGAAAAAATATTTGATTAGTTCGTATGAATGATCAAATATTTACAATATTGTATATGAACTTAATTGTAAGATTTATGAAAAAGTTAGAGTCGGATTAGGTATGTGGTCGAGGAGAAAGAGATGACATGATGAACAGTTAGGGTTTTAAGGATGTTTTGAAATATTTCAGGTGTTTCTCGAAGGTCGTAAGAGATAGTGAATTTTTCATATGAAGAGATAAATCATATCCTGGTCTAGCCGCTTGAATAGTGTAAAAATTACTGAAGAATAATGTGTTATGACGAGCAATGGAAAGTGTTATATTCTGAAAAGAGCGAATTGATAGACTATGACTAGAAAGAAACTTAGAGATTTTAACAAAATATACATGTAGCTATGTATTTGTCTGTTCAAAAAGTTATTAAGGTACATGTGCATCACTATTTATATATTTCTTCTTTGTTTCTTCAAGTTCAGCTGCCTCGATGTGATACTTCATTGCCGATGGTTAGCATTTTTGGAAATAACATGTTTTATGTATTTTTTATTACATACAAGTCGGCATTACAATTAAAATCAAATTATTCATTGATTTGGCAATGATGATTTCATTATAAAAATGAAATACTTGTATATAACCAAATTTTTGAGTTTGTTAATGTAAACACAAATGGTTGAAAAACTACTGGTTTACTTAGTGATTAGTATTCTTCACAAAGTGCTCTTATTTAAATGTTTTTCATTTTTTTAAAAATCATTGTTTTATATAAATTGAAACCCTGTTATTCGTATATGTATCTTTGCTAATGAAAATGCTTACACTTTGCCCTTTTACTACAAATTTCAAAATAAACCTAACCTCATCGTTATTATAATTGCGAGTTGCGGCTGCCCTCGGCATAATTGTATTAAAACTAACCGAGAGGATTTTCTTAACGCTCCGTCCGCTCCGAGGCCCGATAAGTAACGGGAAATGCATTATGAGAGAGACAGATTTGCAGGGAATTGTAATTAAAATGCGCCTTACAGCTGACTTTATTCTCTTAAGGGATGTTATCGGATACGGGGCGCAGAAAGCGGGAGGAGCTTTAGAATGAATTACACTGGAAAATCAAACCTTTTCAGTAACCTATCCGACAGAAAATCTTTAAGGGAGAAAATTTTCTTGCAATTTACAAAAAATGTCAGTAATAATTTTATTAAATTTTAAAGTTAAATTATTTTTCTTCTTACCCTTGTCCACACCAATTGGTGTATAGAGCACTGTGTCGGATCGATACGATGTTAAGTTAATCGTTGATTATGTGAAGGTAAGGAGATCAGTCTTACGCTTCAGTTAGCGGTCCAGGGTAATATTCAATAAACATTGGTGCCAATAAACACTAATGCTAATTATTTTTTGACATCTCTAAATTACATTACACGTGGTTATTTATTTTTTTATATTATTTTTTGTCATCTCATCAAAGTTGAAAAAGAATATGGAAGTCTGGGCATTTACGGGGCTGATGACCGTCATAGGCTGGTTTAAGTGATCACTTTGCACACGTGTAACATTCACCAATCCTACCCATTATTGACAATTACACTACACAAATTCTTGTAAGTTCTATATATATGTATGAACCAATTTAGAAACCTTGTTCTTGAATAATTACTATAATACTAATGCTTACTTTGACTCCCATCAATTTTTTTTTTATCTGTTTCTGCAATATTTTCAGTTTTCGAAACTACATAGTTGTTTCATTAATTGATTTTGCAGTCACTTTGTGATAAAACGTCTCAAGGACCAAATTCTAAAATTGAGAATTAGCTTCACATACGGTGTTTAAAAATGATGCGGAATGCGGTGTTTAAAAATGGTGTCACAATAGATTTTAAGAAATAGTGGTATTAACTTAGTAAAAATTTAATAAAAAAATACATTTGACGTGTTAACATTCATAAACTCATACGCGGTATTATATATATATAATTGTAAAATAAAATAATAACTATTTGTTTTTTCAACATACATTTTATTTGACCAGTGACCGGGTAGGGTCGATACCGACATTATTACACTTTTAATATACATCATAAGAGCAGTCTGACAATGTCGATAATAACGAAACACGACCACATAAAATATATCGTAGTCATACAGGAGAAAGTGGCCAAGTGCATTGTTTAACAAAAATGTAATCATTGACTATTTGATATCTTACTAGCTTAATATTGCCCTGAAAAAATCCCAAAGGATTTTAAACTTAGAAGTATAATATATTAACTTGTAAAAATGACTTACTGCATTGATGTTTATTTTCTTGCCGGACAAAAGTGACTTAAATGGCCCTACTGAACATTTTACGTTTTGGTAGTTGGTCACTTTCTCCTGTACGACTACGATATGTAGAAGTAATTATTTACTTTAATTTTTTTATTTTATAAAATGCAGTTCCACCAAAAAATTTCAATTAGACTTAGATTATATAAATTGTTTTATTTTTATATTTTAATAATCTGTTCATCTACAAAATTTAAGCCAAATAAAAGAAATATTAAAAGGTGTACATTTCCCCATCAGCATTAATCAAGTAGGTAATGTGGATTTAATGTCTACCTTATTAGGTAATTAGATGTTAATAGATTTATATTATCCACTGACACTTCGTGATGGAATTGCATTTTTAATTTATTATTAGATTAAAACCAATATTTTTAGCTTTTCCACTTTTTTATTTGACCAGCGACCGGGTTTCGTCGTTACCGACATCATCAGACTGGGTCTGTCCGACCAGTCTGATGATGTCGGTAACGACGAAACCCGGTCGCTGGTCAAATAAAAAAGTGGAAAAGCTAAAAATATTGGTTTTAATCTAAAAATAAATTAATAAGATGTTGTAACGCAACCATTCTATAGATAATGTCATAAGCCTGTAAGTTACGGTACGACTACAGAAATAATTATCTTTTTTAAATCCCGAGCAGGAACGCCACGCCCGTAATAAAAGTAAGCAAAATAAACTTATTATTACCAATTAAAACTTTTATCAAAACAATTTCCATTTCCCTTAATCACCTGTTTCATTTGAAAACAAACCGCGTCTTTGTGAGCGGTGAAATTAAAATCCATTAAGCAAAAAAATAACAGCAAGCTAAGCAATAAAAGAAATCAGCCAACAGAACGGGGCTGCTCCTTTTGGCTAGGAGAAACCCCGAATAATCAGTAATAATTATCTCAGATGATGCTTTCTCTCATTCCGAGAGGCATTAACGAAACAATTCTCCGGCATTACCCGGAATAATTATCCGATAATACTCAAGTCCGGGTCTAAAAACTAGCTACAGAAGTAAATCCCTTTCTATTCCATTGTAATTGGATAACTTCAACAGTCAACTGTGGCCGACTCGCGGTCGGGAGGAAAAAACATCAGCCAGTAAAAAATGTACATAAAGTTTGTTCATAACAAGACGACTTTGTGTTCATTATTTAATTAACAGCGTCCGTGTAGATTGTTAATGAGTTTTCTTTAACTAAGACTTCTGCTGTAAGCTCCACTGTAGTGCTTTGCTATTTAAGCTGCCCAGGTTACCTTAATCCACCAAAGCTTCTTTTCGCTGTTTCCTCGGGAAAAAACTATTTGTTTTTTTTTTGTTAAACTAATCACATCTTCTGAAATCGGAGAAAACATAAAAAGAAGAATAATAATCATGCTCTTATCGCTTTCCTAGGTTTTTTAGACCTTGACATGTCAATTTTTTTTATTGACTATTAAATATTTTTCCGCACTCTCGTCCATGGAAAATAGTTAGGTATGTAGATTTATTATTTTAATGGGGATAATTATTATTTTAATGGGGAGATTTTTTTATCTCCAAATGCCGTTGTTGAAGACGTTATAACATAAATCAGGAGTAAATTAAGTTGGGTTGTGGTCCCGTGGTAAGTGTCGCGGACTCTTGTGTCAGAGTTTTTCGGTTCTAACAAACTCTACCACAATTTGGCACCTATTTCTAATAATGAGCTGCTAAGGCTGAAAATATATTTTTTTCACTTGTCTTTAAAAAATGATACATATATATATATATATATATATATATATATATATATATATATATATATATATATATATATATATATATATATATATATATATATATATATATATATATATATATATATATATATATGTATATATTTATATATATATATATTTTAATATAAGTTAATTTTTAATTTTTTAATACAATATGTACATCCGTATGACAATGATTATTATGCGCACTACTTATTTCGGCAATTGAATCAATATAATACCATCGATTCATTTTTTTACTCGGATGACGGGTTAATGTGATAAAAGTAATGCTGCGAATAAAAAAAAATGCAAAAGAAATTTTGACATCGTCTCTTGATCAACGCGAAGCGCGGTGTTTGATTTCAAATGAGAGATAAACAAAGATAAAAGGCGTCTGGTTTCAAAGAAACATACCTTTCAACGAGAAAGGGGGAGATCTTCTCCACCCTTCCAAAACAGACTAAGATTTTTCTTGTTTACTCTGCTTAATACAATTGAAAAGTTTTTAAAATTATTAATTTTATGAACGAAATTCTCTTCTATATTTATAAAAATTAAATATTTGTTTGTTCGATATCTCAAATCTCTTCAAGTTATCCATCCATTGCTTTGAAAATTTGAAACATCGTTACTTTCGAAAACATGTTTTTTTAATCTATATAAATAAAAATGCTTTTGTACCTTTGTTCAAAATCTCAAATCTGCGGGTAAGTTAGTTTAACATTTTAATTTCTTCACAAGATGCAAAATTTAATATATTAGAAATTAGTGCTTTATACTTTTTTTCTTTTCCATTTAATCAGATTAAACCACGGAAACGCATACAGCTAGTTTAAAAATGTATTTTATTTTATTTTATAACTAACCCAAAAACGCGTAATTAATGATTTACAAATGTTATGAAGTAACTTATTAAATTATCTGTTATTTAAGACGGAATTTATTCAAGATTATTTCAGGAAGTGACGATGAATTATATTCTACATCCTCGCATTATAATCTATTTTATCTAAAGTATCATTATTCGAAGAGGCGATAAATTAAATCTTTGCTTTGTTTCAATACTAATAAATCAAATTCGTTCCGCAGTCCTTGGATAACATTGAGGGCACAACAAAAGGTTTCAACCTGATTAAATTCCACAAAACATTATTTTGAGACAAACATAAATTGTGAATAAATAGGAGATAACTGTGATAAATTAGATTATGAGATAAAATTAACTGCTACCTGAGATCTAAGTAACACGTATAATTTGCGTTATATAACTACGTTTCCTGTACATTTAGTCAAGAAATATTTCTGCCTGGCACCTGGATACTCGTATTCATGTTAATATCGTCTCCATTCCGGCAGAAAACGTTGCGAGTCCAGAAATTATTGTTAGTTTCGGCAAAGAAAGGATCTGAATAATATGTTTCGCTAAAATAGGCACGATAAAAAATAGTTTCATTCGGTTTATTTATTTTATGTAACATTTTTCAAAGATTGGAATTTTAAATTGAATTAAATATGAAAAAAAAGTATTTATTTATTCAGATATCTTTGCTTGATTAAATATTCCAAGACCATGTCAAATTTTTAATATAATTATTTTCCAAATATATATAAAACAATCCAATAACTCAAGCCAATTGTTAATATAACGTATATATAAGCGTGTTAAAAACAGGTTAAGAGATTTTTGCATATATTTAAAAAGGTTTTGTAAATTTTTTCGAAATAAAGATGGCTGCGAAGGGCAACGGTATAACATACATATTTCCATTAAAATTATTAAGGAAAACACTTATTTTTATACCACTTTAGTTTATTTTATGACTAGTTTCTGAAGCTAAGCTTCCATCAGCAGAAGATGGAAGCTTAGCTTCCAAAACTAGTCGTCAAATAAACTCAAGTGGTGAAAAAACAAGTGTTTTCTTTAATAATTCCAACATTAATTACCACAGAGTAAATGCTAAAAAAACAAATAAAATATTTCTATTAAAGTTTGAGACTCCCTATTTCGAGTTTCTTATGCCATTAAATTTGAGAATTATTAAATAATATACCCACGAAAATACATTTTTTTTTATACTGGATCAAGAAGTTTTTTTTGCAATTTTATTTATTTATTTTAATCTCGAACGTTCATATAAAGTGTGCAGACCTCAAAAGTTCGTAGTATTAGTATCCAATAAATTTTATCAAATACAATGAAAAACCAAACATAAAGCATAACATATGGTAATTAAAAGTATCTAAAAGTAAAATAAACTGGAAACAATAATATGTGTTTACTCGGAAATATGTATGTTGTTAGCATAAATTAAAAAAAACCCACTGTTACCAAAAGTTATTTTTTCAATTTAGCAAAGAAGAAATAAAATATAGCAGGTAAAATTTTCATCAAATATCGAAATTACTAAATAAATTCCTATTTTGTTTATGTACTTAGTCTCTTATTATGATAGTAATATTAACCTAAGTTCCATTTGGTTCAATTAATATTCTAGTTTATCGAAATTTCACTTTCTATCGGCCATCTAGTACGTCTGATAACGGGGAGGGCTATATGTACTATTTTATACAATATATAAATACTGTATATCGGTACGAATAGTAAGGACTCAGGAACTAGCTTTATTATTATTATCCAGAGGTAATAAACACCGAGAACTAGGTTCCTGCGCCGCCCCATAAATCCTCTTCCAGTCGTTTTGGAAGATACCTTATAGTCTTTTGTTACATTATCATGTGTGAGTAGGCTGATCGTAAATTATCCCTTTGCAGGATGTCTGTAATAGCGTTCAAATTCGTAGAGGAAATATTTTTTTTGACGTTTCGGACGAAGGTAGACTACGTAATAACTTTATAAATAAACATACATCTAAAATTGTTTTTACGAAAAAAATTGATATTATAATAAAGTAATAATCGCTCACTCCTTTCAAGAACGTCATAAATAAAAAAACTTGATTTTTCAGGAGAACGTTTTTAATGTTTTAAAATATTACACAATGTATTAAAAATAAATATCAAGCCTCTCATTGAACTTTTTACTGTGCAACAGATCTTTTTAGGTAAAACCTGAAGGTTTTTTCTCCATTTGAAAAATACATTTTCTTAAAAATTCAAAAATAACATTTTCTGCCCTGTAGCGGGAAATATTAAGTTAAAAATATGCCTCTTTTGATGAGATATAGTACATTTTCTGAGCATTCCGAAAACATGCACAACTCAAAATTGACGATTTTTGATTTATGACGTTCTTGAAAGGAGTGAGCGATATGATTTATACAGTGTGTTTTTTAAGCTCCTAAAATGAGACAAAATTTACGGTTTATACGTGTATATGATACATTTTTTAATGAAGTAATCAGGGACATCAATTTATGTGTTACATCTTTAAATTTATTTCTCGAAACGTTTTTAAAATATTTTAATTTTATCAACAACAAAAAAATTACTGTCTTGAGAAACTCATAACCATTAACAATCTTTAAACTTTTGAAAAACTTAATCCATTTTAACTGGATGCCAAATCTAAAATGGTTCGACGTCATGGCACTTACTGCTATTCTAACCTTGTGGGCTGATGTGTGTCGCAAATGAAAAATTTAGCTTTTTATGAAATCCTCATTATAATTTGAAAAAAAATGTTTTAAAATCACTAAATATATCAAGACATCAAGCGGTTTCGAAGAAAACATCTAGTTTATGATTTTTTGGAAAATATATAATGTACAGTATTAATTTGTTCAGAATTGGTTAACACTATAATTAAGCGATAACAAGATGCACAATATAGATCTAAAGAAAAGTCAAAATTCGAATTAATGTTTTTAATTGTTTTTTTTTCAAGATTAAACAATGTTTCATAAAATATCATAGCTAAGCACTCTTGGGGTAGTATTTATTAAGTGGCGCTATACCAATTGCCAAAAATATATGAAAAAAAAATACTACTTGTGGGAGAAGAGTCTTCCGATCAGATCGATGAATCTTCTACAGATCAATGAATTGAAATAAATAAATAAAATATATATATATATATATATATATATATATATATATATATATATATATATATATATATATATATATATATATATATATATATATATATATATATATATTTATATATATATATATATATATATATATATATATATATATATATATATATATATATATATATATATATATATATATATAAATATATATTTATATATATATATATATATATATATATTATATATATATATATATATATATATTTATATATATATATATATATATATATATATATATATATATAACAATGTTTTTCTTCTACACTTTGTGTTGACTGAAATAGCAACATTATTGCAGTTTTTTAAAAGATCTTATCAGATTTCCATAGCAAATACAATCGCAATGTTTCGCGTACACGAGCACCCCGTTTGTCACCAGTAAGATGCTCTTCTTGAGCGAATAATACCCTGACTAGAGTTCTGAAATTCAGGTTTCAGCATCAAGACCCCACGCAAAAAAGAAAATATCAAAATACTAGGATGATAATTACTCAATACAGATGCATGGTATGTATTTGTGAGTAAGGAAACTATGTTGGGTGATTATAGGGGTTGTAGGGATGAGCTTCATTTCCATTCGCGCCGCAGTAGAGGGGGGTGGTTGGCACTTTGCTAAACAAATACAGATAGGTGAAGGATACTCACGTTCTCAGCTTAGTACGCGTATCGGCGCTTTCTTTTCACATGCTCAAAGTGCTAAGTAAAGAAGCTCTCCGCCATACAGTCCGGGGCATCTACAGGATCCTAAAAGGACTTGCTTACAAGAAAGGAAGTCGAATTGAATGGAGGTAGTGACTACCAATCTCTGAAAAGCGAACCATTCAACGAACTTTAGAGATCAGCTTCTGCTTAAATGCCGTTATGAGATTTCGATATTCGGTATGAAGAAAATGATATGTTGCATATTCAAATAAGAATGTACGGGTAATATCACATAATCCTATTCTGTTACTGAAATGGATAAAATATTGATATTTTTTTTATGATGAACTAACTGAATTCATCAAAGACATAGGATTTAAAAAAAAAATTGAATCCTTCCACTTATGTGAGGTATATTTTTTAAGTATTTACTCTTCGATTGATTTATTACGAGTAAAATAATCGCATTAGTAACTACAATACTAATATAAATGTTAGGTACAACATTTTGAGTGTGTCCAAATACTTGTTCACAAAATCTTGATTATCTCCAATTACAGGAGTTATTTTCATATTATTTTTTGACATCTCATCAAAGATGAAGAAGAATATGGAAGTCTGGGCATTTACGGGAGTATTTGAGAAGAATTTGAATTCAAGAATTTGAGTAGGGTGGTTGTCAATAATGGGTAGAATTGGTGAATATTACACGTGTGTAAAGTGGCCACTTAAACCAACCGATGACGGTCGTCAGCCCCGTAAATGCCCAGACTTCCATATTCTTCTTCATCTTTGATGAGATGTCAAAAAATAATATAAATGTTAGGTAATTAAAAAAGTATTATGAAGAGAAATATTTCAGTAAAATAATATTTTTTCAAAAAAATGTGTTATTCTTTTGTTATTTACTTTCTTATACTTAATGATCATAACTGATTTTTCATATGTTGAAAAATATTAAACATTGTTTATTTATTATTACTACAACTACTAATATTACTACCATCACTCCGTAGGCAGAAAGGATGGAGCACCATATGGAGTACACCAACTACCTCTAGGCTCTTCTGTCGACTGTCCCCTTTCTTGCATCCTCCCAAGTTAGGTCTGCGTCCCTAAGTTCAAACGAAAACTTACGACGGATCGTCAACAGTAGTCGTCCTATGCGGCGGAACCTTAATGCCTTGTAAAAGAGGCAAGCTTGATACTCTCTCAGCAGGCATGCGAAGTGTATGGCCTAGCCAATTGAAACACCTTTTATTGACGACAGTTATGACCATGGGTTGCTGCGTCCACGACGTATTTTCTCGTTCCTCACTAAGTCAAACCACCGCACGCCTAAAATCTACGCAGGCATCCATTCAAAGCTAAATGACTATATGGCCGCTCTGGGCCGCTTCGGCTCGCAGCCGTAAAATAGAAAAAGAGAGATACAAGCATTATACAGGCATTTGGTCTTCACTGGGTACAAATCCGATCTCCAGACAGCCTCCATACTGTTGAATGCAGTGCTTGCAAGCCTTAAACGTACTCTCAGATCTTTGTGAAGGCTGTGTCGTAATTCATTATGTATACTCCCAAGTACTTGAAACTCTAGAGTCTCTCGATTATATGGTTACTTAAAGACAACGGTTAGTGGACATCAAGGCAAGAGTTATTTTAAATATTTGCGAAATAATTACTAAGCATTCTGTTATCATACTTATTTGTGTGGTATATTTCTCATACTTTTAATTTGATTTAATTCATATTATTTTTTTACATCTCATCAAAGTTGAAGTCGAATATGGAAGTCTGTTCATTTACGGGGCTGACGACCGTCATAGGCTGGTTTAAGTGATCACTTTACACACGTGTAACGTTCACCAATTCACCCATTATTGACAACCACACTTTCGAAACGTTGTTCTTGAATGAATAGAACTTCACTAGAGACATCTATTGGTGAGATGAAAATAAGCTTTTCAATAGAGCAGAAACTCTTTTAATAGTTTGTGAGGTCCGAATCCTGGATTATGATCACACACATGAGAACCGCCATAAAATATCATTTTCATTTTTATTCTTTAAGCTTATAATTTGACCAGATAATTTATTTACAACATTTTGAGTGTGTCAAGTGAACAAGTGTGATCAAGTATTTGGACACACTCAAAATGTTATTCAATTCATTTCAAATTTATGTTTAAATTTTACAGTAGAATCAATTCCTAATTTTTTAAAATTCATTGTATTATTCAATTTTATTGTATAAAACCTCTTAGCGTAAATATGGTAAATAAACCATGAGAACCTTTTTTCCATGTAAAGTAAGCTGTAGTTGTATAGGTTTTTTATACCACAATGCGCCGTCTCTATTCTCTAACCCATTTCCCTACCGACCCAGTGAAGTTTATTTGGATTACATCTTATACGCGTTTGTTACCGATTTCCTTGAATATCTAGAGCTTTACACCAAACCACGGTATTCAACATCGTTCAAGGTTTGAATGCAAAAACAAAACACTTGTTTAAGACCATTTTTTTAGTTAATTAATTTAAACACGATTTGTTTCGAGAACTACAGATAATTTCATCAATAAATTTGTATTTTCAAAATTGATGAGAACATGTGTTGTTCTTGAAACTTGTCGTATTTACATAAATAAATACAAATTTGGTCATTAACGAGGATTTTCTTTTTATATTTAAATTGTTATATATATTTCTACAAACTTAATGTCAAATCAATAAATAATATTGCTTAAGGTAATTCAATTCGGAAACAACGTTTGTAACTTAAAATTTGTAAATTTATAATACTTTTACATAAAATTTTTGCCAACAATTTCATTGAAGAATCGATGAACTTTGTTGGTTGAAGTACACATATTTTTGAAAAAAAAAAATGCCTTAAACTTCTTGCGACTCTAGTATTTTAGATTACGTGGCATTGTCTAATATCGAAATACAAAAAAAACTAATAAATAAATTGAGTTTTTAAAAAAATAACTCATGTAAGAATATGTCAAAATATATGTTTGTTCAATCAAAAATTAAAAATATTATTTTAAAAGCGTCTTTGAAAGTGTATTTAATGATTAGCGAAGAATTTCACATATATTTTGTAGTGATATCTGCTAATTAAAAAAATACTTATGTTTTTCTCGGTTTTCCCCTGCTTTTGTTACCAACCACACTCGCCTCAGAAATTTATATTACTATTCATACTGTATAAAGACTTTGATTATTGTTTTATAGAAAAATATTTGATAATTTATCTCTAATTAATATTTTTCTACCAGTCATATTCTTCTTTATGTATGTTGAGATATCAATATAAAAATTATAATATTTCGAGTTACGAGGTTTTGCCGAGATGGTGCCGATAACCTAATCTATATTCAGTGTCCGTCCTCGCTCGTATCGGGTAAAGGAGAACCAAGGCGACCCTAACAGTCCTTAAAGCAATTTAAAATTGGCCGTTGAATTTTTTAGCGCGCCAATAGTCCCACCGCGTGGGCCGGTCGGGTATAAATGCGTAATAAAGGCCATTATGTGATACGCGCGTATCCTCACAATTTATTCCAATAAATATTGAAATTAATTCCAGCTATTGGGTCGGAAAATTTATTCAGAAATATTTCATGGAAATTAACTGTAACATCCCTAATGAGTCTCATAAACAAACAGCAAATTACAACAGTGTCAATACTATTAATTATTATAACAACATTTTGAGTGTCTCCAAATACTTTTTCTCACAAATCTGAATTATCTCCAAACGTCGGTATTTTTTTAAAGGACACAAACAAATCCTCTAATTTTATAGAGGCTTGTTTGCAGGTAGGATAGTAAGAATAGGGAAGATAAATTTGAAAAATATATTACAAACACTCAGACCAATTGAAAATAAATCATTCTTGAATTAATTTTGGACTTGACGTGAATCGAACATTTGACGCCAGTTTCGCGATCGACCATGTACCCAACTATGAAACGGAGCCTGTCTTTAAATGAATAAATAACCGAATCACAGTAAAAAATCACTGTAAAAAATAAACACGTTTGCTATAGTTCTAAGTTTAAAAGAGCAAAAGTTCTTAATCTGTTAAAAAAATTAATTACGGTTTTTCATGGGAATTAGAAGCAAGCTTTATTTTAAGAATCCTTCTTGAACTGAAGGTAAGAAACCCAATTATTTTCATTAACAAGTTTTTGTGGCTGATTTTGCGATAAGCCGACGCTGGATATTAGCCCTTTGAGCAAACAAAATTTTAAAATTATGGTTATGATAAAAACATCAAAGTTTTCCGAGAGTTCTAAAACATCAGTTCAGTAAAAAAATATTAATAAATTTGCTGGTACGTATAGTACATTGCTTTCGTATATGTTCACAAATCGCTCACTCATTTCAACAACGTCAAATATCAAAAAACTTGATTTTTCAGGAGACCGTTTTTAAAGTTTAAAGATATAGTAAAATGTATTAAAAATAAATATCAAGCCACTTATTTAACTTTTTACTGTGCAACAGATCTTTTTAGAATAAACCTGAATGTTTTTTCTCCATTTGAAAAATATTTAGTTTATTTAAAAACAAAATAAACAATACATTTTCTTCAAAATGATAAAACAACACTTTTTGTCCTGTAGCGGGTAAATATTGAGTTAAAAATATTCCGCTTTTGCTGGGATATAGTAAATTTTCTAGGGATTCCGAAAACATGCATAACAGAAAATTGTCGATTTTTTACATATGACGTTATTGAAAGGAGTGAGCGAAATGTAAAAAGGTATACAAAAGGTATTTTATACAGTTTTTATTATATAATTAACATAAAAAAAATTAAGCGCAAGATTAAAAACATGTTATTAATTTTGGTTTTCTTTACAGTATGTTTAACAATTTTTTTCTTCATTTAATACTACTTAAAATTTCTACATCACATAAGAGATGTAAAACTTACATTATCACAGTGAGTTAGACATTTTTTGTATAAAACTTTTTAAAGTTCAAACATCACACCAAAGATGTAATGATTTTCAAAACAAGTTTTATCGTGTTTTATGTGGTTATGGTAAAATAGTTAACCAATGAACTATTGCGCAAATGATAAAAAAATCATTCATTAAAAACATGCTCAATAAATATAACTCATAGATGCACTTTATAAAATGCATAACAATAAATGAATTACCTATGTTTACGAAAGGAGTATGGTAGATATCTTCTTTTTTTTACTGAATTTCATCTAATGTATTTTAAAATATGTGTTTTTATATAAAAGTTATTAATCAGTACGGTGACAACACAAAGGTGTATTTTTTTCTTAATTGAATTGGCGAAAAAACAAGAAACTGTTAGGAACTTAATTTTAGATCTGAACGAAAAAATAAATTTATAATTACAAATGTATTTTAAGAGAAATTATGGCTAGATGAGGTTAAATAAATCAAAATTAAAATTATTATTATAATTTAAATAAAGTCATAAATAGTATGACAATGACCAAAGCCTCCCCACTTTTTTCCCAGTTTCCACTTAAAAAAAATATCAAGAGACAGTTTTTACCCCCTCTTTCCTCCATCTTTCAACGTCCCAAGGGCACAATTCTAAAATTAAGTTTTATAAATTGGTTCAGCAGTCACTTTGTGATAATACCTATTCGATTTTAATTAAAATTTCACCAGTTAAATACCACAATTTATAAAATCTATTGTGACACGTGTTTCGATTTAACACAGTTTATAAACCTAAGTTTAAAATTTCGAATTGTGTCATTGGGACTTTGAAGGGTGAAGGGGGGTAAGAGATGTTTTTTGCTTTTATTTTAAAAACTCATTTTTATTTATATTTGAACTTCACTAGAGACATCTAATATAAGAGTTTCTACTCAATAAAAAAGATTCTTTTCATCTCACCAATAGAAGTTCTAATGATTCAAGAGCAATGTTTCGAAATCGGTTCATATATATAGAATTTCCAAGAATTTGAGTAGTGTGGTTGTCAATAATGGGTAGAATTGGTGAATGTTACACTTGTGTAAAGTGATCACTTAAACCAGCCTATGACGGTCGTCAGCCTCGTAAATACCCAAACATCCATATTTTTCTTCATCTTTGATGAGATGTCAAAAAAGAATATTAAAATGTAACAGCTTCTACCTCCTCGGAATGCATTGAAATACGTTTCATAATAGATCCTTAAAAATATTTTTAATACAGTTGTGTTAACCAAGTAAAATTTATATTGAAAATAGTTAAATATTCACCATTTAACTGCGGATTGAGTTTGAATAAATTAAATAATATTAATTAATCAATCGTTACCTTTGGTAGTGAAAATCAGATTAGGTTAAGTTTATGTGATTTTGACTGTTCGCTTTAGATTACATAAATGTACATTACTCATGAAAACATAGAGTTTGGAGGTCAATTAGAAAATGTGTCATTAATAATGGAGTACGTGTTTATTGATTTGTTATGAATAAATTTCCTCTTCAAATAATCTATTCAATCAGACAGGTAAAGAAATTGCGTGGGAATCCGATATTTTGATAGTTAGACATTTGAAAAGGTATTTTCAAGGAGTAGATATTTTCCAACTGATTTCTTTCATTTAACAAGTAAATGTGACTGGCGCGAAAGCGATTTTTAATCAAGATTAATTGATATTGAAATATTTTTAGAAAACTAATAAAAATATCTTATTATTTAATTTTGAGATTAAAATTATTTTCATCTTCATTTATAAAAAAGTTTTATTGTTTTAAGAGTATACAATATTGAATAATGATAACGTTACATTAAAAAATATATATTGAATGATTTAAAAATGAAATAAATAATTGAAAAACATAAATATGTACGAATGTAAGATATATGGTACATGATTTAAAAAAAAATATTTCCATTCTTTAGTTGAATAGAGAGCATTTTTTGAGTGAGTATAGAAAAACTTAGAAAGTAATTTGCTTTGAAGTTAAAATTAATATTGATGGCTAAAAAAATATTTTTTCATTTTAAATGAGAACAAATTATCTTAATAGAAACAGAAGCAAAATGTAAGATGTAAGGAAAATATGATATTTTAGACATTTTTATTAAAAAAATTACCGACCACTTGAGTATAACGATAGGGGTCTTAAATGGGAAAACGATAAAATAAATATATCCCACATTTGAATGTGTCTAAATACTTGTTCACAAATCTATATTATCTCCACAAAGAGTGTTTTTTAACCCTTATGACATCTCAATAAAGATGACGAAGAATATGGAAATCTGGGCATTTACAGAAAAAAAACGTTTTAAATATTATATCAAAAACTGATTTTTCGAGTCTACTATTTCTAAGTATTTTATTATTAAGAAAAAAATACATTAAAATCTATTTTGTGAGAATTTTTTCACCCAGTTATGATATTTTCAAACGAATTTTTAAAAATTGATTATAACTGCAATAACTAGGCGAAAAAATTGTCACAAAATTGATGTTTATGTGTTGCTTGACAATAAAATACAACTTAGTAGACTCAAAAAATTGTGATTTGATTTAACATTTAATACATAAATTAAAATGGGGTTCTACAATAAATTAAACGCCAAATCATTACAATGATTAAAGAAAACACTTGTTTTTTTACCACTTGAGTTTAATTATAGACTACATGTTTCAGAAATTAAACTTCCATCATTCAGGTCTATATAATAACTAAAAAAAAGTAAAAAACAAGTGTTTTCTTTAATCATTGTAACATGTCTTACCACAAAGTTAATGCCGAAACAATAAATAAAATGCCAAATCTTTAAATTAAATATATGTCATTTGAACAACCCTTTATTTGCAAATAAGTTTGTTTTATCAAGCAAATCTCTTTTTGCATTAAATTTGTGTTAGTATTTGAATGATTACTGCCAATAGTTTTAAAGTATTTCGCCTAACTGTTCAACAGTCGAAACGTTACAATAAAACCGTTAACACCCCTTGCAAACTCGTATACAACTTTGTATTGTACTGTTCGCTACTACCTCCGTGTACGTTTCACTTCTCACTACCGTAGTACGTTCTTAATTCTGAGTTGCATGCTAATAGCGCTGTGCAAACTGCACCCACTTTGTCACGTACAACGATCGACAGTTAGTTGTTCCCGATTGACAAGTTACAAGGAACCTTGTCGCCTACAAGAGATGTATTGGAAATTGTGTTAGAAACTTAGTTGTAATATAATGACTGCAATAATAAAATAAGGGAACGGAATAAATTTATATATTCACTCGACAAAATTATAAACAACTTATTACCATAAATATTTGAGAACTTAACATTTTGATAACTTCCCTCCGAAAATAAAAGAAATAAAAAATGTGATAATGCTGACAAATAAATAAATGCCTTTAAACAAAAAAGTTTACAACATTTTGAGTGTTTCCAAATACTTGGTCAAAAATCTGTATTATCTAATTTATTATAATTATTTTTGAAAACTAAACATAGAATAAGATTGATAACTAGAAGTTTCAAGAATTTGAGTAATTTGGTTGTCAATCATGGGTAGAATTAGTGATTGTCACACATGTGTAAAGTGATCACTTAAACCAGACTTTGAAGGTCGTAAGCCCCATAAATGACCAGACTTACATATTCTTCTTCATATTTATTGAGATGTCAAAAATAATGATTTTAAATGAATTACATTGTTTTCATTGATATATTTTACCCTTACTTATGTAAACTAAAAACCAACTAAAAATCACACCGCTTGCACGCAGGAGAAGCAAAGATTATAGAACGCCGCCATTATATATTTTTAAACATTCTTGGCCTCTTTCACATTCATGTATATCCTCACACATATGTACCTGCCAATTAATTCGACTCCTGACCTGATCACATTAAGGCATTTGATATGCTAAACATACCATGTTTTCCTCGGTCTTTCTCAGCTCTTTTTGTTCAACTTAGTCCCTTAATTGAGAACAATAAATAAATATTCAATGTAAGTCCCTCTTCAAGCAAAAAGCTTAAAATGTTTTATTAATAAATCAACGTGTGATATTAAAAACATTGTTTACTTTGTGGTGTGGGAATATTCAAATAAATTGGAAGTGATGCATTGTTTGATGCATGAGAATTTCGAAATTGCGGGTCTAAAAATAAGCAGAAAAAACTGGACGCTCAAGGATATAAGCCGCAAAACCTACTCTAATTCAATCATATGGAAATAGTTGTCAAAAAACTGCGATGAGAGTTCACAATAAAGGGCATTGACTGTTTTGACGAATGAGAAGGGGATAATCATTGTTTTTTTTATAAATTTTTTAGGATTTCTAAGAAATCATAATGGAAAATTACTCAAAACAGAAAAAAAATCTATTTTAAGAAGTGCAATAAGGTAAAAAAACGGGACATTTAGGAGTTTAATAAAGTGCTTTCATTAATACTTTTCGAATATCACAAAGCGACAGTCTCGATGGCTAATATTTACAAATGCCTTCAATTAATTCTTCACTCACTCTATTCTACGAATTTGATCTCGTATGTCCTACTGTTTTTAATTAAAAATAAGAAAAAACTCGGCGATAAGAAATTTTTATCGAATGAGAATTTCATCGGCGCTGTCAGCAGTGTGTACTGTAAAATAATTTAAAGCCGTTAACAAAATAACATTATCTGGGTGGGTCAAAGAAAAAGGAGCGTTTATATATAAAATCGATTTTACAATTTAAATCTTGGTCCATTGCTATGATTATCAATTGACCCATTTATTATTTTTATAAGTTAATCAGTAGTTTTTTAAACACAATTATTATTGTTATTACTGACCCTTAATTGCACCCAATGCTGCATTTAATCGATGCAATATTGATTTGAAAGTTTGGCAACCTTATTGGTAAAAAGTAATAAGCAACCACAAACAGACTAGTGATGTTGGTGAAAACGTTTGATACTTTATATAGCTGTTTACAATCAGAGGGCAGATAGTGCTTGAATTCCTTCTTTTCATGTTCGCTCCCTAGGTGGAGCATATGGCCAACACGAGACGTCTACAAGTCACTTTGTCACGCGCCATCTCCTTGGCTTCCTCCCAGGTCAGTCCGGCGTCTCGAAGTTCCGCTAAGTATAGTCGGTGAATGTCGTCAGCGGCCTCGGGGTTGGAAGAAGAGACATGAGGGGTTGATGCTCTCATGTGGCATTCTAAGGACATGTCCCAACCATGTCCACCTTTTCCTCTTCAGGACTTCCAGTATGAGGGACTGTTGAGTTTTTCTCCTCACATCGTCATTCCTGACGAAGTCATATAACTTTATACCCAGTATTCGCCTCAGGCACCTATTTTCAAAACTTGCTAGTTTTTAAATATAAAGTATAAAATGAGAAAGAAAAAATCATGAACTACAATTAACTGCAGTATGAATAAAGCAACTTATAAAAATTACAAATTGATGATAATAAGGAAGGCAAAAGAAGAAGGGAGTTTAGGGAAGGAGTATACCACATACATAGGCAGAGTGTTCATTTTGTACTTAAAATTAAGACGCCGCTTATGTAAGAGTATGTGGTATGTTCAGTGTTTCTATATTACTGTTCTGATGGGACCCGTATACGACCTACGACTTTGTGGCTGATTGTTCCACGGCAGCCAGGGGCGAATCGGAACACCGCGCGACATGCCTTACTCTGCCGCACAGCGGGGTACTACATATTGCTATTAACACGTGGCCTCGTGGCACACCGTCACTCGCCACTCGTAGTCTACCACCGACACTGAACATTACTAAGTGGAACCCCTTGGTACGTACGTTTAACCCCTAGCCGCCCGACGCGACGCCGTAAATACAACATACCTGACTTACGTTACACGTCAACTTTCGAAAGGAGCTATTAACTACTAACAATGTATACGTTAAAAGGAACTTTGTAATTGTTTTATGAAGTTTTCAAGTTACGTAATTTCATTAAAATAACTTTAAACTTCTATTTTAAAAAATGGGTTCTATTAATATGATGGCGGTTATGGAAAATAGTTTGTGCAATAATTGAAATAAATGGTGGTAAAAACTGAAAAAAATATAAAAACAAAAATTAACGAAATAACTAAACATCACGCCGCTTCCCCGCATGGGTAGGCCGAAAGATTATAAGGCTACACCAATCTGTTCTTGCAAACAATCTTGCCTCTTTCACATTCGTGCATCTCCTCATACACCTTTCTTCTTCTTCTTCATGAGCCCTCTCACCTCCTCTGCTGGATATAGGCCTCTCCCCTTCTTTGCATTTCCTCCGATTGATTGCTGCTTGCAGCCAGTTTTTACCCCCCACGGCGACAATGTCGTCAGGCCATCTCTTTTGGGGTTTTTGGGGTCATACATACAGGCCGATTATTCCAAACCTGACCACTTTTAAGTATTTAAAATACTCGACCATGCGAAATTTATTAGGTGAACTATCAGCCAAATTCACCTCATAAATTTGTTTTACTATCCTTTATTTACTCTTCGATTAATATTCCAAAACCATCATAAAACATCTTTTTTAATTATACTATATGATATATAATACTAAAAAATCTTTCAAACTCTTAAACCAAACAAAAAAATGTATTAAAGAAAAAGTTATGGAATAATTATGTACTGAAACTTTTGATACTTCATGATATTAAAAACGAAAATATTTCTCACAATATTTAATTGAACAAAATTATTCCCTCCTTTAAAAAAAAAGGTTTTACACAACACGGAGATCACGTCACACATTTATATTAAGAAGTTCTTCGCTTAATTACCATGAATTTAAATTTCACCGCTACCCTTGAGTGGGAATTAAAATTACATCTTCATTAACATTTTTCAAAGCTTATTGTTTTTCCGGAGAATGTCCGGAATTTGAAAGCTATTATAAATTTGCGTTTGCGGAAATGGCGCTATTATTGGAGGGGTAGAGCTTTTCCTCCGTCACTTCCGCTAACAACCTTAACAAAGGAACCCATTTCCAGCGCATTAACACCTGACTGCAACCAAATAGGCTTTACACAATATCACACTCAATTTAACCATATTAGTACGTGTACTTTGATTGAAAACACGATCATTAATTTTCTGCACCAGATATTAAATTAAAATTATAAAAGGAGGCTACTTATTTTGTAACCCTTAACCACACCCAATGGTGCATAGGACACTCCATCATATTAACGCAGTGGTATCTTGATATTTACTTACACGAAGGCGAGGTGATCTTGCGCTTCAGGGACCAGTCCAGTATAATATTAAATAAATATTAGAGTGTTCAATCACTCATATTTATTTTCACCACCCCCCCTGGGAATTGAACACGGGACCTTCAGTACGGTAGCTAAACACGTTAGCCATTTCAGCACGAAGGTGGAATATATATATATATATATATTTATATATATATATATATATATAAATGTGTATATATATATATATATATATATATATATATATATATATATATATATATATATATATATATATATATATTTAAATATATTTTTTTTCCAGGTTGTGAGTCAAAAATTATGGCGTTTACAACACAGCGTATTTTTTGTTGTTGTTTTTTTTATTATTTATATATGTAAAGATGTATACGTAATGACATAATGTTTTAGTTCAGGTCCATTATTGCATTATTTATAAAATAGCAGACACATTTCGTTTCACTCCGCTTTCTTTGGGCGGCTAAGTGACGACTCGTTGGGCGGGCAGGTGACAGGAAGGGCGGCAGAACGTGACAACTGACGGCTGGAAAATTTACGACCACTTTGTAGGAACGTCAATTCTTTAACCGCCGAAATCGGTAACAAAAGGTCAATGGGATGTCGAGATGTATGAATATAATACGGTGATGGACATATATTCATCATTTTTTACTAGCCACCTGTTTTGAAGCACCTTTTATGACGAGAGAACTTTTTTGTGTTTTTATTATAAAAAACAAGTGGAAAAATAACGTTTATATTTTTGTATGAAATATGTCTTAATTTTTTGCCAATTTACGGCAATTTCGGTAAAATTAACGTTCAGTTAAAAATATGAAAAAAAAAACATATTTTTTGCCATAAACTTTATGCGCGGTTTTTCGTTAACAAAGAATGAAAGAAAAGAAAAACAAGATATGTTTAATGAAAAAAATAGGATGTTAAAAGTGTCTCAACAGAGACGATACATCTTTTGTTTTTTATGAAAGAAGATGGAAATCTGAGCATTAATTAATTGGAGAAACATGATTACTTTACAAAATCCTCAACAGAGCGCACAATCATTAGCCATAATCAGACCCAAATTTTCCCATTTAAATGATGAAATCAAGACAAAACTGTGAATAAATATCAGAAATTGATGATAATAACGCTGTTATTATCATTCATCGTTCACTATAACCAAAAGTGATTTTTGAGTAGTATTCCACAAAGTGAATGATGAATGATAAAGAGAATGTTTTATTATTATACCACGACGTTAAAATTCCTTAAAATTCAAAATAAATCAAGAATAATTGCTTTTTTTCATGCGTATTCAAGACATTCTTGAAAACAAATATAACGAATACGTTTTAAATGAAGCAAAACAAATTAGAAATGACATTGAAAACTTGGAAAACTCGCTACTGCGTCCAAAGAAAAACAGTAAAAAATATGATATCACTCGTTGTACGGCAGGAATACCTTCTTGTCTTAGAATAACAAAGGGCGGTTGGTTATAAGTCACGTGACCTGCTATTTCTCACTCTAATGATTCACCATTATGTGTGATAATAAATATCCAACACATCGGAAGTTATGATTTGTGACTTCATGTTCCGGCGAGGGAACATTTTCCATTACCTACGCCATGCCGATGGTGTAGGTATTATCTTTTTCTGAGTTTTCCTCGAGTCCGAATCGTAGCATTCAATTGTTCAGTAATAACAATTTATCATCAAATCAGTTTCTGCTTAAATCTATACTGTATTAGCTTTAATTTATGATGCCGTAATATTTTCGTTGGTTTTACGTTATTTTTTCTGATATTTGTACTTGTGAGAAAAAAGAATGTGGGACTACGTATCTTCATCTCACAAACTTTTATTTTGAAATGATATTTTTATAAATGTATAAAAGTCAACAATATTCTTTTTTATGTGCGTAAGTTTAAAGTTTCATTTATTTGTACAGTATAATTGTTTTCCGTTCAAAGTTTGCAAATAGAAATATCACATTTTTAAGTAATCTGATTTTTTTATAAATAATAAATTGTGATAAATTTATTGCAAATACTTATTCAGAAATCTGGATTTTCTCCACTATAGAAGTTATTTTTTGTTTCAAATCAATATTTACAGGTTTCAAGTCCTGTAAATATCCAGACTTGCATAATCTTCTTCATCTTTGTTGTGATTTATTTTAACATTTACAATATTCATTCGAAGCAAAGCACTAATTCCCTTGCCGTGAAGTAATTGAAATTCAATGTTTCATTAAACATGATTTTGCAGTCTTAAACTTCAATATCAGTCTCTATATCGATTTTATTGTCAGTCAGTCAATGGTTTAATTATACAAGTATTTTTTTTAAGTTTACGAGACGGCCGATTTTTTAATTATTTTCTCTGGGTATCTGAGATATACTCTGTGAAAATACTAATAATATAGATATAAACAGATATATAACTAAATGTTTTAAAACACTGTTTTTCACTTTGAGTCGAAAAGGTTCAAAGGAAATTGGAAGCTTTTTAAATACTAAAAAAATGGGTAGAGACAATTTGTAAACCTAGCAAAATATCGATTTAATTTTCAAGTATATTTAGAGCAACTTTGCTGTAAGTTTTTAGGTACGTACCTTGTCATAATTTTGAGAAATTATTTATCTAGGATATTGGGGACTAATGGATGTTTGATCTCCCTCCTTTGTCTTTCTATACATATTTGTTCAAAAGATGTTTGTGTTAGTGTTGACATTGTGTTATAGAGGAAGTGTGAACTTTGTTTTGATGACAGGTTACATTAAGCCAATATAACATCTCCCGGTCGGTGACAATAGGGACCATCTAAACGGAAATGCTTTCTTAATACAAAATGGCGTACCCGTATTATTGATGCATACAATACGAAAAGTTCTAACATGAATGCAGTCAAAAAATGTGTTTGAAATTATAAAGTGTAATTTTTTTTTCATATTGTACTTTGTCTTTATAAACCCACACGAGGATTTTAAATAAAATGCAAATTACTTCAGGTGAATCATTGCAATCGCGCATAATTATTTAATTGTTGAGTATAATTTACAAATTTAGGCGCTAAATCTCAATGATTTAACAAAATATTAAAAATATTGATGTAAAAAAAATGTGTTGCAATGAATACACCCATTTTTAAAATTGATTAAGGTTGAATTATGTTGATGTGGGTATGTATATATACAAATATGGTTTAACCCTAATGTATGGAAGCGAAGCATAGAGTTGGCAAAAAAAGGATGAAAATTGATTGAATATTTTGCGTCAATTTGCGTCAAAACGCTGTATGATAGATGTTCGAATGGTGATATAAGGGGTGAAGATTGTTTGCAAAGACAGATTGGTGTGGCGTTCTATTATCTCTGCCTACCCCTATGGAGAAGTGGCGTGATGGCTGTTAGTTTGTTTATTTGTATATAAACTATTTATGTATGTGTCTTTAA
Source organism: Brachycentrus maculatus (assembly GCF_059751285.1). Lineage (NCBI taxonomy): Eukaryota > Metazoa > Arthropoda > Insecta > Trichoptera > Brachycentridae > Brachycentrus > Brachycentrus maculatus. The sequence goes on from NW_028280793.1 coordinate 4,940,682, forward strand.
TATCACTACCCTTTTTTAAGTAAACAGTTATTTTCTTTGATAAATTTTATGTTATATACTTATTTTAACTATTTAACTGCATTTTATATAACATGTGTATATATTTGCACATTTCACCTCGAGTTTGATATAAAGATAAATAAATAATGATGTAGTCTTTCTATGAATAATTCTTTAGTTTTCATACCATAACAACTGTTTATGGTATATGGAAGTATGATATTTTACGAAAAAAAATGAAATTTCAACACATTTGAAAGATATTTATGGTATGTTTAGATATTTGTTAAAAACAACACGAAAAAATAATAAACTTTCAACCGTACTACATTATGAAGCATAAATCACGTTTGCTTATCCACAAATCATTCCCCATACTTTTGTATAAAACACGAGATAAAAATAATGCTGCGCGAATTTTGAATTACAACTTAATTGCACGAATGAATACTTGATGACGCAAGCGGACGTTTTCCCGAATACTATATCTATTTAATGGACTAATATTTCATTTGGTTAATAGCAACATATAATGCGACGTTGAAAACTAGGTGATTAGTATGGGAGGGAAGAGAATTGAACCGGACGGAAAAATAACAAAATAATTTGCTTTTTATGTCGCGAGGCACGCGACTAGCCGGCCGAAGGAAACGGGTGACATAACACGAGACAAGAGAAAGAAGACACGTTAAAAGAAAAACAATAACAGTGACGAGGCTGTCAACACGCTATACGTAATAATACGTGCTACTAGGGCGCGGGTTATATTCTATTTCAGAAAAGCCGTAGTTTGTTGGGACATGTTAAAAAATGAACTAACTGTGTTCATGTTTATGTTCTATCAGATACATATGTCCTGTTTTCTGTAGTCAGGCAGACAATGTGAAAAATGTTTTTCTATTTTTGTTGTTGTTTTGTTTTTTGATTTAAATTAATCCTGTCATGTTTTATAATAAAAAAATAAAAAAATTATTAGTTCGTTTGAACAAAATCTCAAATCCTATAAAGTTATTCATCTTTTGAATTTGCAATAATGCGAATATAAATTCGCAAGTATTTTAGTCTCTGTAAGCAATTTTTTTTTAAATTTAAGTTTTGCTATGTAAATACCACCATTTTCAAATACCCGTATTAATTTAAAGTAAAACTGAAAATGAATAGATATTACCATAAAGTGACTGCCGAATCAATTCATGAAAACATGTTAATGTTCGATACTTCAAAATCTTAAATTTCCTGTTATTCACGGATTAGTTTAATATTTTTTTTTACATAGGATTGTATTCAAATATTCACTTCAGTATACTGAGCCACAGCGACGCATGTCTGGGTACGGCTATTAAGTATAATAAAATCATAAAAAATTATAATAAAATTGATGTTTTCGGGGTCTTGTAAAAAAATAACTCGGAAAATAATCTTACGTCCATTTCATTAAAGTTTTTAATAACTTTCTTATTTTAATTAAAGATGTCTTAAATGAAGTTTCTTTCTATATAAAGGAAAATAAATCAAGGAAACAGGTTCTTTTCATGGGGGTAGCCGGATAAAAACACTGGTTGTATATTTATTTTATCAGGGTGGAATAAAATTAAATTTAAAGAATGAGGTAAATATTGAAAATTTTAACATTTAACAAATAAAAAAACATAACTCAATTTCTCTTTCGTTTAAAATCAATAAAATTACCAAACATCAAATACAAAACAAAAAAATTAAGAAATTAGTTAATATTATATATTTCATTAATTGATTCGGCAGTCACTTTGTGGTAAAATCTATCCATTTTTAATTAATGTTTAACTTAGTATTAAACATTAATTTTTTTTTTTAAATATATTTCGTCAATTTTACAAAACTTTATTATGAGATTATGCCTGAGAATTGGAAAACAATCTTAATACAATCGGAATTCTAGGAATTGGAATATCCACGCCCACAAAAACAGTTCACAAGGCTTCAACGTACTTAATTAATTTTGAATAATTAAAAACGAACATAAAAATAAGATAATTATTATGTTCGTTTTTAATTAAAATTAAAATTTAAGCAGAACCAGATTGTATTTATATATCATAGATGTGATAAGTTATAGAGTTTTAATTTTTACAGTTCCTTACATTTATGTATATGTTGCAGGATAAAACACAAAATATGATTAAATTTAATTCCTCACAGATTATATATATTTCACTAAAAAATGTCTGTACAAAACATAAATATAAATTTAAAACTAGTTTAAGTGGAAAAAACCGTAGAAAAGTGCATAATATTGGCTCAGCTGTTTATCACTAACAAAAAATATAAGCAAACGCAAAAAGAACACTCAACACAACAGTAAACAATTTAAGAACCTAGTTAAAATTTCAATAAGGTTCAAAAGAGTTGAGTGGTACAAAATGGTTGATGGTTTTTTGTTATCACCTTGGAAATTGTATTACTGAAGAGTTCTTATATTGTTATCAATAATAAAAAAAATTGTGCTTGAAATAATAATATCTTTTCTCTATATTTGAGTTGAAAATTTGCTCTATTTTAATATCTACTTTATGAAATAAAGAGAAACATTTATGATTTCAAGTCGAATTATTCAAGTACACTAAACTTTTAAAACATTAAATCGAATTATTCATGCATACAAAATTATTGTTTAACGTATTTCAATAATTAAACTGTGTTAATTACATAAAGATAAAATTTTGATTTGAACATTAAAAAAAAAATCGATAATTTTGGCATTTATCTATTTTATAAACTTTGTTTTTTATTAAAAAACAAGACAAGTACGATATTCAGATTATTTAACAAAAACAAAAAAAGCGAAGATCGTCATAAATTTTGTTCATGGCAAGTACTGTTGTAGAAAGAGGTAACTTAATTTTTTAACCTCTTGAACGAAGGACAAATTTATGAATATGGACCATTGCCAAAATGCCTCATCTATTATGAAACAGTTTTAAATGTCACTTAAAAGTATTTGGTATCATTTATATTTTTGGTGAAGTATAGTAGACCACGAAACCTATGATTTCGGAAAAAAACAAAAAATCAAACACTGAAAAAAGCTTGGTATGTTACTAAAATTCTGGCAAATTTACTATTTTCGTTTCATTATTTATATATAATTTGAAGCAATCCTTAAGAATATAATAATATTCATCATTTTTTGCTACAAAAAATGGATATAATGAAACGAAAATTGTAAATTTACCAGAATTTCGGTAGAAAATAAGATTTGTTACCAGACTGTATAATACATACAATCAATACGGAGCAATTAGACATAGCACACCATAGTGTCACAAGATTGCTTTTGCTGATTCGAATCAAATTAACGTACAATACAATAGTTAGAAACGTCATTAATCAGTTAATATGATGGATGTCAGTCACTCAAATCTGATACAGAATGATTGCCTATTTACAAAGATACGTGATTATTAACTGTAAAAGATATTTAATAAAATTCATTTTCTGTCTACATTTGACTGCTAACTCAAATTGTGTAAAATAAATATATAATTTGAATCTCTGCATTTTCTTCAAGACGTATTATTTGTCCGCGTCTTAAAGTCGACTCGAGAGAAGGGAACACATTTTATTTTGTTTTGTAAAAAGGATAAAAAAGATTTTGTATTTTCTTCTTAACTTATGTCAGTCAGACGTTAACTTTTGACGAATGTTCTCCAGTTTGGGGTGAGCTATGAGCTAAGCCGAGCCGGTTCGAGTGCGAGTAAAAGCGTTTGAAAAATGAAAACGTTTTATCATTCGCCGGAAGTCAGACGTTTGAGTATTTATTGTTCCAGCATTGGGACATCTCTGGAGGCTCCGCGGGGGGATGAAAGGAATTATACTCGTTCTCGAAACACACAAAAAATATAGTGAAGTAGGAAGTGGGTGCTGACGGCAAAACTCAGAGTGAAAAGGGAGTTTTATTTCTGGCTGAATGAGATATACTGAGAACATGGATGACTTGATGTGTATCCACGTTGTTGAGCAATTTAGATTATTTCAGTTTCATAGGCAATTTCAGACATGAAATATGAGGTGATTTCAGTTTAATAGTATCGTAATGTATGAAAAGAGATTGTAAACTTTGTGGTATGGTAAAATAACACTCTCCCTATCGTTCATCGTTCATCACTTTGTGTAGTTCCACTTTAAAAAAAATACTACTTCGTGACTACCACTTTCAGAATAATCATTCCATCATCAGGTAAAATATAGATTAAAATGATGTTAAGGTCTGACATTTACACAGAAATAAATTTTTGAAAGAGAGGAAGAAGACAAATGAATCACAAGGAAAATATTTTTAAAAGTGAACCTGTAGTTAAATTTAATTGGTTATTAATGACGATGCTCTACAATTTTGAAACGTTCAATCAACAAATATTTGTTATACCTAATATAAGATTTCTTTAACCTTTGACCACGAGACTGGTTTCAATGTACCTTAATACGGACCATTGTAAAATGTACGACGCCGACGTTAGCATCACAATAGAACGCCACACCAATCTGTCTTTGAACAATTTGAATCTCTTCCACATTCATGCATCTCCTTGTACAAATCCAACTCCTGAAATGACCACTTTCTCGTATTTGAAATATCCTGCCATGTTATTCTCGGGTTTCCTCTGCTTTCATTTCCAAAGACGTTTGCCTCATAAATTTATTATACTCCTTTTTCTTAACTCAACGCAACACATTTTCAAATACAATTAAAAAAATTAAGGCTTATCTCAGTTTTGCATTCTTTTCTTACATACATCACTATTCGAGTATGTATCATACATCATTTTGCTGTACATTCGTTCCTTCATACGCCCTCTTTTTATGTCTTATGTATTTAAAATAGCTCTGAAAATTGTTATTTATATTCCAAAACCATAACAATACACTTTTCTTAATTTCATAGATAATACTTATCTCAACTTTGCATTCTTTACTTACATATATCACCACACGAACATGTATATATTGTAGATAGTTTTGCCTACATTCGTCCCTAAATATGACCCTTTTTAATGTCTTATGTGTTTAAAAAAATCTCTTGAAAGTATTATTACTTCTAAACATATTATTAACACGTTAAACTGCCACGTCACATTATGTTGAGTTTGGTTGAATACGTCGTCAGTTATGGTACATGTGTAAACGTGCTTAATTTTCCGCGCAGTCTACTCGTGACTTGGGCAATGTGATTTGAGTTGCTTACAACTTAGCTCTCAAACCGGATGCTCAGGGTAAAATGTAAAATGACGATAAGACCGCAATGAAATTGTCAAAAGGGTTAAATAATTGAGGCGGGAATGATTTAACGTTGGCTTGATGTCTTTTTCATTTTGACATCGTCGCAATAAAGGGAAAGAGTAATAATGTTATGAGTTATATTAACCCAGTGCTTCGAAATATGTTATATGTTCTACTTCATGTGGTCCTGGTAGTTCTATAAGGAGGAGGGAACAATGTACGATGGATTTTGATTAACGTATCAAAGGATGTGATTGTATTCCTGATAGAGAGGGAGAGAACTGCAATATTGTAAGGCATTAGTTGTAAGCTACGAATACATACGAGTACGTAATAATCAAAGCTGACTTCTAAAGAGTAATGAATGAATTGTCTGCCTCCATAGTGTAATGGTTAGCGCGTATAGCTACCGCACTGGAAGTATCAGATTCGATTATCAGGAATATGGGTTATGATTTTAAATAATAGTTAAGAGCTTTTATTTATTTCAAATACAAATTTAACAAATATTTCCTAAAAAATCCATTTTTTAAGGAACAACCATCATAGCCTGTATCATAGGGGCTTGTCTGTCAGTAGAATAGTTAGAAAAGGGAAGGTAGGTGTAAAAGATTCTGCTGCATTATATATTTCAATCAGCTATTTATTAAACTAAATAATGGTTAAATAAAAAAAAATCATAATAAAGTTGGTCACCACCTAAATAAAGTCAGCTAATAATTTTTTTATTGTTGCATACTAGTCAATTTCTCACTGTGCAAAACTGTACTTTATTTGTAAACATAACTTTATTTTGTATTTTATGTTGTATTTTTTGTAATTTCAATATAATATTTATTTAAAATGCAAACGAACGTCTTATAATGGGTCCTACCTAGTGAGACGTTCATCAAAAAATAAAACATATATTGTACAAAGTAAAAAGTAATTATAACAAATAAATAAAATAAATACATTAATCATGGGTTAATCTCTTTGAAGTTGAGATTTCTTCCGCATTTTCCAAAGGATCGTTTTAAGGTGATAATGTTTTAAATTGTATTATTACATTTGAACCAAAAAAAAATGACTTAAATAAGTCATTATTAAATTAAAATACAATCTACAAACATTTACCCCTATAACGTTCCGTATGATAATGCTGTAACTATCTCAACGTTATAGGAGGGTTAACTATATACATTACAAACACCCAGACCAATTGAAAATAAATACTTATTGTTTTATGTATTAATTTTAAATCAAACACAGATTTTTTGAGTCTACTAAGTTATATTTTATTAACAAAAACACCTAAAAAAATATTGTGACAATTGTTTCGCCTTGTAAGGGCATTATCAAACGAATGTCATTCGTTAATTTAACAAATCAAACGCCAAATCAATAAATAATAATTCTTGTATCTACCCGACTACACTACAGTGATAGTGTACTTATAATACTTATTTACGTGTAACATTCACGTGTAATTAATGGGTAGAAATTGTGAATGTTACACGTGTGTAAAGTGATCACTTAAACCAGCCTATGACGGTCGTCAGCCCCATAAATGCCCAGACTTCCATATTCTTCTTTATCTTTGATGAGATGTCAAAAAATAATATGAAAATAACTCCTGTAATTGGAGATAATCCAGATTTTGTGAACAAGTATTTGGACACACTCAAAATGTTGTAAATAAATTATCAGGTCAAATTATAAGCTTAAATAATAAAAATGAAAATGGTATTTTCTGGCGTTTCTCATGTGTGTGATTATAATCCAGGATCCGGACCTCACATACTAATATAAAAGATTCTGCTTAGTAAAAAGCTTCTTTACATCTCACCAATAGATGTCTCTAGTGAAGTTCTAGTGATTCAAGAACAAGGTTTCTAAATTAGTTCATTTATATAGAACTTCCAAGAATTTGAGTAGTGTGGTTGTCAATAATGGGTAGAATTGGTGAATGTTATGCGTGTGTAAAGTGATCACTTAAACCAGTCTATGAGGGTCGTCAGCCCCGTAAATGCCCAGACTTCCATATTCTTCTTCATCTTTGATGAGATGTCAAAAAATAATATTATACTTATTTTTTTAATGGTTAAAATTTATTTGGTTTTATGATCTGGTTTGGAATTCGGTTGGTTTTTCTTTTAGCGTAATAGTCTGGGTGTGTTATGACAAGATGCTTGAAAGGAATTCGTTTCGGAAATTCCATTGGCCTAGAGGTGCGTGCTTAACCCTCGTTAGACAATTGTCACCGTGGACATTCATTACGGAGACACTTTTCATTTCAGCGTTGACGTGTAATATTAAAATACTTCTCTGAGAAGAATTATTCCCGACTTATAAAATTACTCAGTTAAGTTTCAAGCGTAAAAGGGTTTCCAAGTTTAACTTTATTTTGAGGGTGTGAGGATACTTCATCCCTTAATTTTTATAATATGGATTTTTACCAACCAGCATGCGGAACCCTTATGTTTCACTCGTAGTACTTTATTTACCATGTTTCGAATCATCATTTCGGTTGCCTAAATTAAGTGAAATATAGAGCTATATAAAAAAATAAATAGTATAGTAAGTGAAATATAGAGCACACGAATCAAGTCTTGAAGATTTTTTGTTCTAAAATATTTTGAGTGTCTAATTTTTTTTGTAGTTGAAAGAATTTTGGTAGAAAACTGGTAAAAAATAACACTCTCCTTATCATCCATCATTCGTTTTGTGTTATACCACTTTTATAAAAGTTTTATTACACAAAGTGTACGATGAATGATAAGGAGAGTGTTATATTACCATACCACAAAGTTATCAATGCTTTTAATATACAAAATACAGTAAAAAATAAGTTAATTAAAATTTGCAAATTTTATATTTAGGGATCTCCTGGTTAATATATAAAATAAATCAAGCAAAATTGTACATATTATACTGCATGAAAGTTTTTTATTAATCCTAAATCTAACTAATTTCAACCAATCCGAAGATGCTTACGAAAGATTTTTTCATTGCACGTAGTAGAAGAGGTTGTCAACCAACGTTTCCAGATACAACTATATATTATTTAAATATACAAACAAAATCCATTTCTAATATAAAATAATATCAAATCAAAGTTAAACCTTAACCATAACTAACATGTAATTACCATTATAATACAATACTTTAACTCATTCAAATTATATTCATTTTATCAGAAATCAATCATTGTTTTTAACCCCTGCCTTATTGTGTATATAAAATAGAATTTTTTCTAGCCTCACATCAGTCTTATGATGTCAGTTACAACAAAATTCGGTTGATGGTTAAATAAAATTAATGTGGAAAAAACTACATACAAAGTTGTAGTTTTATTCTATAAAATGCAGTTCCACCAAGATGTATGTCAGCACAACTTAAATAAAGTCTTATAGTAAAAATCTATTAGTTTCACTTGATTACGTAAATTATTCTCAACTCGAAAACACCTTATTAATCAAAATGAGAATATTTAAAATTAGAATTCCATATAATTTTTTTGACATCTCATCAAAGATAAAGAAGAATATGGAAGTCTGGGCATTTACGGGGCTGACGACCCTCATAGGCTGGTTTAAGTGATCACTTTACACACGTGTAACATTCACCAATTCTACCCATTATTGACAACCCCACTACTCTAATTCTCTTAAGTTCTATATATATATGAACCAATTCAGAAACATTGTTATTGAATCACTAGAACTTCACTTGAGACATCTATTGGTGAGATGAATAGAAGCTTTTATATCAGTATGTGATGTCCGAATTCTGGAATATAAAAAATTAACTTCTTTAATTGGAGAAAATCCAGATTTGTGAACAAGTATTTGGACACACTCAAAATGCTGTAAATTAAAATTCCATCTTCACAAAATTATTAAGATCGGTATAAGTGAATAATCGTTAGTAATTTTGTGTCAAAGAAGTGTCAGTACAAAACTTAAGTTGAGTCTTTTAATAAAATCTATTGTAAACGTTAATTATTCTTACAACATTTTGAGTGCGTCCAAATACTTGTTCACAAAATCTGGATTATCTCCAATTACAAGAGTTATTTTCACCAAAGAATCACGTTACACGTGTGTAAAGTGATCACATAAACCAGCCTATGACGGCCGTCAGCCCCGTAAATGCCCAGATTTCCATGTTCTTCTTCATCTTTGATGAGGCGTCAAAAAAATAATTATTCTTAACTCAAAAAAAATTATACCTTATAAATCAAAATGAGAATATTTAAAATTAAAATTCCATCTTGACAAAATAATTAATCTCTGTATTAGTGGAAAATCGTTGGTAAATTTGTGTTAAAACACGGGTAACTGACACAATTGGTTAACCGCTTTAATTAAGAGGTCACGTCTCACGGAACGGCTGAAAAAATAGACCTCTGATTTTTAAAACAAGTTAAGCCTTGAGCGGATAGCATGTGATAAAGAAAAGCGTTTTCGCAATTAAGTATTACACGGGAAATAAATTATTATTTAAGGTTGTCGCAATGTGTGTTATGATAAAGATCTTAAATGTGTTCTTTAATTTACTCAAATTATAATTTTACATAAATTATGTACATATTTTGAATAATATACTACAAAATTTTACGGTATAATTTACGTTTTTTCATGTCACGTTCGCTAAAGCTCATATTTTTTAAAGTAAAATATTTGTTAAAAAAAAAGATGGATGATAATTAAAAGCAATATTTTGAGAGTGTCATAATTTTATTTAACGAACTTTGGATTTTGCAAAATCAGATTACGACATGTCGTTAGCCTTGTAAATACCCAGACTTCAATGTTCGTCACCAATTCTATTAAATTATCAGAAAAAAATATTAAGAGCATTATTTATCCTAAATCTCTAATTCGCGTTTTTTTTTATCTGTGTTTCGATATCCATAAAATCGAAGATCTTACAATGTGTATTCAATAACATTTTGATCTGAATACGATTCTTCTTTTTACCCTTACTTGCACGTAAGCTTAGTATAACGTATGGTCTATAGGGCATTGCATCGTAACGATAAAGTGTTATCTTGTTCTTCAATTGCAAGAAAACAAGGTATATAGTCCAGCGTTTGCCAGATAATATTATTAAAGAGATTCTCTGATAAATTTGATATCCTAATGCAGAATAATCAATAGCCCGCAATTTGATTTTCTTTAAATCCAGGTAAAATTTAACGTTTTAGCAATTTTGCTTTAAACCGTTTTTGCATTGAATAAATTTTAAAAAAGTTGTTGAAAGGTAAGGAGTTGTAAAAATTAAAAAATATATATTTTTTTGCCTAATAATATTGTTATTCCTCACAATTCATTTTCGTCGTAACCGTCATCGGGCTTGTGATTTCGGTTACGACAAAACCCGGTCGCTGGTCAAATAAAATTTATGCGGAAAAAACTAAACAGTTGTTATTTTGTTTTGTAAAATACAGTTCCACCAAGAAATGTCAGTAAAAACCTTAAATCTAACAGTATAGATATATTCTAAAACAAAATTGTGCGGACATGTGTTGCTTCTTGCGCACCTGGTAGTGCACTGACTTTGTATATTTGAGAGCAGCGGCGGGCTGCAGGGGGCTCAGAAGGGCTCGCGCGAACCCCTTGTTGAATTTGACTTGGGCCGGCGAGCCCCTTTGTTAAATAAAGAGCAATCATATTCTTTGATTAAATCAGTACTTAAATGCAATTTCAGTGGTTGGTTTTAATGTATTATGAAATATAAAACTCTGTTGCCTTTTGAAATTTGTCGAGAAATATATCTATTACGGATTTTTTAATTAACATGAAATTTCTGCGCCAATCTTGGAACATTTCGCTCTTGAAATCAGAGGCAGGTAAATACATTTACAACTAATATAAAATATTTTACATGTTGAATTAAAGAATTTTCTACCATAAATAAATAAGCCGTATCTATATTTTGTCGTTGATGTGCATATTAAGTATTTTTTATCATTATGTATTTTGGATAGTCAAAACAAAATGATTCACCTCCTCCCCACCACCCGCAAGCCCCCTGTTAAAAAGCTGGCAGCCCACCCCTGTTTGAGAGTATACCCTTAACTCTATGGATAGGCTATGTAGGACATAATGATTTCATACAATGGGTTTTTAAAGGGTTTCTATCACATGTTCTTCAAATAACATAACGTCTTAAAGAGTAAACTCTCGGCAGCGTTTTAGAATACCGTGACTGTCGTTCCTCCAGCGTATCCCGAGATTAATTGGAAGCAATATATAAAGACCAGCCGCACTATAATTCAAGATTAAGGGTATTATACTTACGGCAAGATTTGAGTGCTTATAGCAGAATTATGAAACCACAGTCGCACTTACACAACTATCATAACCGCGCTATAAATTATAAATTCAGGCGTGGTAGACGTTTATAACCCTTTTCGTTATCATAAACGTGCCGCAGCGGGGAGGCAACTCTCCCGAGACTATGTTCTCCTGGTTTGGAGAACGGGACACTGGTTAGAATGAGCCAAGATGTGCTTTACTTACGCGCTGTGGAAAATCGAAGAAAATAGCAAGGAAAACAAATGCGTTTGACTTTAAAGTGAAATTAATCAAAAAATTCTTTTAGCGTATGTAAATATATATATATATATATATATATATATATATATATATATATATATATATATATATATATATATATATATACATATATATATATATATATATATATATATATATATATATATATATATATATATATATATATATATATATATATATATATATATATATATATATATATATATATATATATATATATATATATATATATATATATATATACATTTCGAAACATTGTATTTGAATCACTTAAAATTTCAACTGAGTCATCTATTGGTAAGATGAAGAAGCTTTTTTATTGAGCAGAAACTATTTAATTTTATAACTTCTATAATTAGAGATAATCTAGATTTGTGAACAAGTATTTGGACACACTCAAAATGTTGTGAATCTCACTTATGTTCAATAATTGAATTATTGGAAAATGAAATATCTCCAATTATCGGAGAAAGCTATATTTACAATAGTAAAAAAAATTGAATTAAAAAAATGTAAATCAACGATGTTATCTATTGATTAGGCTGTTACTTTGTGGTAATGTCCGTCTATTTATAATGAAAAGTTTACTTAATTACTTACATATTTAATTTCTTAAAATCTATTGTGATACGTGTTTCGATGCATTCCGCGCCATTTTCAAACACAATAATGTCCCAATAGATTTTCGGAAATATTGGTATTTACCAAGCAAAATAAAAATTGAACATGTAAATAAACAATTTAAAAAAAACCTGATTCATTCTAAAACATAATTTTATGAAAACAAAAATCAACCAAAACGTTCCACGAAATTATATTATATTCGATAAAATATTTCTAATTTAAGAATTCATGGTATAAAAATATAATCATAGTACGAGTAGGTAAACATGTTTCAATAATATTATTTTTTATTTTATTTTATTTATTCGAAACTTGTACAGCCTACATATAAAAAATTATATAATAAACAATAGTTACATTAACAATAATAAACATTACATTACATTAACAAAAAACAGTTACGTTAAAAAACAGCAATTAAACAATTCCACATTTATGTTATAAAACTATAAAAAAAACATTCAGAGATTTAACAAAAAAAGGGTATTATATAAAATAATAGATTAAGCAGGAAGGAGAAGGAAAGGAGAGAAATTAATAAGGGTGGTTAAAGGATTTTTTTTCTAGGTAAGAAGTTTAAAAATACATTTATAATTATACATATTATATATTAATATTATTGAAACATGTTACTCTAGTCTTGAAGTTGGCGATAAATATAAATTTAGAGATGGTAAAACAATTAAAATTATATGACATAAAATATTCACTAAAATAGATGTTGTTAACTGTTGAGATAAGTGTCTAATACCAAACAATTTTTTTTTTATACCTAAAAGCATCGCCCACTGGTTGAAACTTTTATGCGGAAAAATCGATGTACAGTATGAAACCATTTCCCCCAAAATGTCAACCTATTAATATATCACCTCGCGCCAGATGTGAAAGTTTGTTCGACAACAAGTTTAAGGGTAAATGATTAGAAAACTCTGGAACATGTCAATAATTAATCATATGGAGTTGATCGATAGATTATTATGATTAAATTTGGGGGAACATTTATTTAATGAGGGCGTTATAAAATAACGTCGTGCCTAAAAAGTATTATGTAAATATTTAGACACATATGTGATATAAAACATGTGTTAATTTTTTATAATATACACATATGTTTCATACATACATACACAAATGCATATATATATATATATATATATATATATATATATATATATATATATATATATATATATATATATATATATATATATATATATATATATATATATATATATATATATATATATATATATATATATATATATATATATATATATATATATATATATATATATATATATATAATAATTATTATAATTTCTGATGATTTATACAGCACCATTTTCGTAAAATACTACCTCAAGGACGCATGCTTATACAGAATGGATTATGATATGGAAATGATAATGATAAAAATATATATATTAAAGAAAAACGTCGTCAATCCGCTGAGTCTGAAGGAATATAATTGTCTACCGGTTTTGAAGCTAACCGCTTCTTTATCAAGACTGATTAATACTAAACGCTTTACACTTAACAAAATTTAAAATATTCCTTATATATAGGAGCTTGGGTACCTCTCAAGTGGCTTTCGTGTATTGATTAGCATTTACAGTCAAAAGGGATCAGGGATGTTAAATAATTGGAAACATATCTAATTACGGGCTTTTAGCAAAATCGTTCACTTGTGCCTTTTTAATTTCTAATATTTCTATGTAATCTAATTTAAATCTTCTATGGCATGTGTGTAATATGTATATTTGGACCTTTATTTTTATCAAATGAGTGATTATTTTCTATTAGGTGGTTGGCAAATTCAGAATAATTATTATTATTTAAGACGAAAATCAGAAAAATTATAATTATTATGTACACATTATAATTAAGTTATAATAAAATATTTAAAGTGATATTAAAACAAAGTTACATTTTAATGTAAAACGGAAAATCACAAAGTTAGTGCTTCCAATATAAATTATAAATAATATTCATAAATAAATGCGGTATGTAAGTTTTAAAAAAACGTATCCTATAGGACTAAATGAGCCCACAATTAAATGTTTTTTGTGCGATGTTTATCACCACGTTTTTCATCGATCAACTTTTTTTATGAACACACCTCATGAAATATTTTGTATCCAGCATATTGACACCTGCTTTATTGGTGCCAATTATGGCGCTTTACATGCAGGTGTGCGGTGTTCGATAAAAAAGTATATCGATAATATTAAAAAAAAACTAAATCTGAAACTTGCGAACGTGCCAAAATTATATATGCAGAGTGCTAGTATGAATTTTAATATTGAGATGAACTTGAATAAAAACTTGTTTTGATTTTGATTTTAACGTAATTACTGATTTTGACAGTTTACTACATTATTAGATAGTCAATAGGTTCTAGTTGATGTCTAGAATTTAAAGTTTTAATTAATAAAATTATGGAATATTTATTTATTGAGTTTGTCCGCCTCTGTGGTGTAGTGGTTAGCGTGTTTAGCTACCGTTCTGGAGGTCCCAAGTCCGATTCCTAGGAGGAGAGGGTGAAAATAAACATCATTGATTTTACACTGTAATATTTATTTAGTATTACCTTGGACTGGTCCCTGAAGCCCAAGAGTGATCACCTTGTTTTCATATAAGTAACGATCAAGTTAACACTACGTTAATACGACGCAGTGCCCTATGCTTCATTAGGTGTGGATAGTTTTTAGAAGACGAATGGGTTTCTTGTACAAGATATATGAATATTGGCGGGGTACTACTAAGGAGCAATATCTTTCAACTTACCAAAAACTGACAAGATATACTAGTTAATTTGTTAACCTTATACTCGCACACATGTTTTAAATTAAGTGGCAGATAGTACTTGTATTCATTTATTGATTTATTAGAAAATTTAAAAAGCGCCGTTTTCGTGAGCTTACAATTTTTAATGCCGATTTTGTCCCAACCACACTAATGTACAAAGGCAAATAGCGGTAAGTTAAAAACAGTAGTTTTGGGGTAAACGAGTTTTAAGTTAACTTAAAATGATGCTTTTTGTCAACACATGCATAAAATTAATACAATTTTGCGGCCATTTGGATAACGAATATCTCGGTGAAGGAAAGAGGTAGAGCAATATCTGTGATTATATATGATAGAGGCCGGATATAAGAATGCTTTGAGCCGTGTTACGTCAAACAGCCACAACTTGAG
Organism: Brachycentrus maculatus; assembly: GCF_059751285.1. Taxonomy (NCBI): domain Eukaryota; kingdom Metazoa; phylum Arthropoda; class Insecta; order Trichoptera; family Brachycentridae; genus Brachycentrus; species Brachycentrus maculatus. The sequence continues at coordinate 4,956,326 of NW_028280793.1, forward strand.
TTAGGGCTAGTTGCCTTTACACATTATCACAGATCTATAAATATCGCATAAGTTGAGAGATCTATCCTAAGCGAATGTTTTTGCCTAAAATTTTCACTCGTGAATTACATGAAATTATAGTACCTAACATTAAACATAAAGAGTAAATCCAGCCACGAGTAGGCATAGGCTATGAAACTTGAGTAGGGTCATGATAAGCGGTGTTGCATAAGCCGTACCCAGATTTCAGAGTCACTTGGACGTTAGGTAATTATAAAAAATCTATCCTACCTAGATAATAATTCTTGGGGGTTAAAATGATATATTTGTCCACAAAGATTTAGAACGAATATGAACAATGTTTTAAGTACTGGTCGCCGAATCGTTGCGGATTCGGAATTAAAACAACAGGTGCAGGTTCGAGGTGGAATCTGAGCCTCAGATTTCCGAGAAAGCAATAAGAGAAAAATTGTTATGGCAGCTACAGGATGTTCTCATAATATTGAGTTATTGTGCTGGGGAAAATAACAAGAATATTTCTTGAATGTTTTTCGCATATACTTTTTAATTAACTATAATTAATTAATTAACTATATTAATTAACTATAACCTAAATATGAGTATTTCAATGTTTTAGAATTTAGTACAAAAACCCTGACGATGATAAGGTTCTTATCAAAACCGGTTAGATAAAGTCTACCAATAAAAAGTGGTTAAAACAAAGTTGTTTTATTTTATAAAGTTTAACAAGAATATTAATATAAGAAAGGAATGTAAGGCTGAACGAGGAATAATTGAAAAGATTAGAAAGAGCTCTTTGCGGTGGTATGGACATGTGGAGCGAATGGATAGCGAGAGAATGACTAAGAAAATATATGTGGCGAATGTGAGAGGGAAAACAGAACGTGGACGACCGAAAAAGACTTGGCACGATCAGATCAATCAGAACCTAAAATCTGGCGGTGTCAAAAGTCTGCGTAATCGGAGGGCATGTATGACTAGATGTATGGATGTGAAGGAGGCTAGGAGTGTATGTCAGGACAGAAGAGTGTGGCGTTCCATCCTCTCTGCCTACCCCTGCGGGGAAACGGCGTGATGGTAGTAGTAGTAGTAGTAGTAGTAGTTAATTATGACAATTTTTTTCAGGGTTAAAATATAAAACAATTTGGGCATTAAAATTTTAACCTATGGGGCAACGCGTATGATGTACAAGTAGGCCCAGCGTATCACGCTGTATACTGAAACTTAATCAATCACATATTGTAGGTGTTCTAACATTAGACTAAGCGTCTATCGTTTATGCACCAAAGAAGATGGAAGTGTGAGCATCTCAGGACTTACGACCGCATTTGGCTAGCGTAAATGATCACTCTATGTACCTATTTGGATAAAGTTTCATAATTCTGCTCATTAACATCCATATTACATAAAATTTGGAGTGATGTATATATGTACCGTTGTTGGATACTTTTCATATGTTAGAAGTAATTTTGACAGACTAGAAATTTTAGATGAAAACTGGGGGAAAAAAATTAATGGGATAAATAAGAAATGGCATTGCAAACGGGTGTGTGTAAGAGAGAGAGAAAGTGCGAGTGTGTTTTGTGTGTGTGTGTGTATGTATGTGTGTGTGTGTGTGTGTGTGTGTGTGTGTGTGTGTGTGTGTGTGTGTGTGTGTGTGTGTGTGTGTGTGTGTGTGTGTGTGTGTGTGTGTGTGTGTGTGTGTGTGTGTGTGTGTGTGTGTGTGTGTGTGTGTGTGTGTGTGTGTGTGTGTGTGCGTGCGCGTATGAGTGTGTGTGTGTGTAGGTGTATGTATATGTGTATGTGTATGTGTACGTAAAAGTTTTCTCCACATATTTATAAAAAAAAATATTTTGTCACTCTTGTCAATTGATTTACACTTTGATAAGTTCAGAAAATTAATTCGGAACACCCTTTCGCAAACGTATTCAGTGAGTTGGAAAGAAAGAGACAAGTTGTTGCGATTCTTTGCCTTTTTTGGCAAAAAGCTTCCTTGGTTAATTTTTTGGCAATGCACACACCTGCTCCTGGTACACGCAATAAGGTCTGCAAGCTAATTGGTGCATTATGCCGCCGTGCTAAGCGCGGAGGGGTATCTACTATCGAATCGATTCGGATAAACGAGTCATTTTATGAATTTCATTATTTATGCTTGAAATATAAAAAAAAAAACTTATTTCTTTATACATAGTGCACCTGAAACCTTAACATAAAAAACAGCCTATCATAAACATTAAAAAATATATATTTCAAAACCCTGAATAAGCCCCCTTGCGAATATGCCCGAAAAGCTTAAAGAATACATCATCACATGATTTAAAAAATAAAAAAATTAAAGAAAAATGTCAAGAAAAAAAAAGAAGTTAAATATTTTTGAAGAAAAACCTCAAAAATTGTGCTTTGAGATTTTTACTAATATTTAGATTTCGACTATTTTTTGCATGCATGTATTTTTTGCATGCATGAATGTATTTTCAATGTTTAGACATAATCTATTTGAAACATCAAATATTTCTCCTAAAGTAAGCAAAACCTTATAGGTTATAAAAAAAAAAAACATAAAATTGATTACAACATTTTGAGTGTGTCCTTATACTTCTTGAATCACTAGAACAATGTTTCTGAATTGGTTCACATATTTAGAACTTCAAAGAATTTGAGTAGTGTAGTTGTCAACAGTGGGTAGAATTGGTGAATGTTACACATGTGATCACTTAAACCAGCTTATGTAAATGCCCAGACTTCCATATTTTTCTTCATCTTTCATGAGATATCAAAAAATAATTCATATTGATATTAATTTGAAATATTATTTTTTGACATCTCATCAAAGATGAAGAAGAATATGGAAGTCTGGGCATTTACGGGGCTTACGACCGTCATAGGCTGGTTTAAGTGATCACTTTACACACGTGTAACATTCACCAATTCTACCCATTATTGACAACCACACTACTTAAACCAGCCTATGACGGTCGTAAGCCCCGTAAATGCCCAGACTTCCATATTCTTCTTCATCTTTGATGAGATGTCAAAAAATAATATGAAAACAACTCCTGTAATTGGAGATAATCCAGATTTTGTGAACAAGTATTTGGACACACTCAAAATGTTGTAAATTAATTTGAAATAGTACATTAACTTTTAAAATTACTTTTTCACGTTTTCTTGTTTTTACTTATCATTGATTTCGTATTTAATGTGCTAATTAACGAGGTAAAGCAGATATTCATTCGATTCAATTCAATTCAAACCATTATCCGCACCCCAATGGTGCATAGGGCACTGCATTATATAAACACAGAGTTATCTTGATCGTTAACACACGAAGGAAAGGTAATCAGCCCTCCTTCAGGTACCAGTCCAGCGTAGTATTGAATAAATATAAAAGTGAAAAAATCACTTATTTTTATTTCACCCCCCCCCCTGTGAATCAAACCCAGGACCTCTAGAACGGTAGCCGCGCAAGCTGACCATTACACTACGGGGGCGGAGGCGGATATATTTAAACATTTAATTTTAAAAAATGTTAGTAATTTACGTCGATATTTGCTTTGTTTAGTACTTACATTAACTTACTTTAATTACTTACATTTATTATTGTTTAACGTTTTCTCGTTTTTATTCATCATTAATTTCGTATTTAAAGTGCTCATTAACGAAACCACCCGTTTCGTGGGAGTTACCAGGATCACAGTAGATGCCAGGGGTGGTGTTTGCTCTGGAAAGGGCCACGTTAGTAATTGAGGTTCAGAAATCACGTGATGAGAGTGACAACAATCTCGGCCAGTTGATACAACCAACTAATACTGCCTGACCGAGACAAGAATATTAACGAAGAGGAACGAAATAGCTTGGAATACAATACAGCGAATACTGATAGAGGTGATTATTTACAAACACCAATTGAATAATCTTCTGCTAATTGCATTGCCATTATTATGAAAATTTAAATGGTTTTTTGTTCGTACAAAAAAACTACCTACACTATAAAATTATTTAAATTCAGCAATAAAAATTAATTTCATTAATTGATTCGGCAGTCACTTTGTGGCAAAATCTATCCATTTTTAATTAATGTTTTACCTAGTAAATACCACTGTTTCTTAAACCTACGGTGTTTGAAAATTATGCGGAATGCATCGAAACACGTGTCACAGTAGATTTTAAGAAAAATTGGTATTTAATAAGTAAACATTAATTAAAAATAAAAATGAATGTTTGAAGAGCACACGAAAAAACTCTTTTTTTATCAGTATTTAGAATTTCAAATTCTAAATACTGATGAAAATGTCTTAAAAATACTTTTCTCTATATCCTTTAATCGACACGTTCTTACATATGCGAGTTCTCGTCACCATTTATGGTTGATTTGATTAAGATTTTTATTTAAAAAAGACCTTTATGAAATGTCTGCTCCCGAATTATTTTGCAAATTAGAAGACGGTGGAAAACATGATTTTTTAAAAATGAAATTTATAATTTGACCAGTTATTTTATTCACAACATTTTGAGCGTATCCATATCATTGAACAATGATTTCATGTTCACGATTTGTGAACTAAGATTGGGAAACACTCTAAATGTTTTGTTAATTAACAAACAACGTAATAAAAAATAAATATAAAAAAAAATATAAGTACATAATATGATTAAATCTAAAAAAAAATATTTTAAAGTGATATTTGTCGTAAAATCCACCATATGACTCAAAAAGTACTGCATCGAATCAATATAGTGTTATATTGATCAAATTTAAATATATATATTTTGAGCCCCATAAGAATTGAACCCAGGATCTACAGCATGCTAGCCAAACGCGCTAACCACTACACTACGACGGTAGACAATAAAAAATAGTATAAGTATAAGTAATATAAATATTACCTTTAAAATATTTAATATTATTACCCGGGACAGGCTCCCGAAGCACAGGAGTGATCACCTTGCCTTCATGTAAGAAACGATTAAGATGACACGGCTTCGATACGATGCAGTGCCCTATGCACCATTGGGTGCGGATAAGAGTTAGAAGAAGAAAAATAAATACTATAATTTTACCTCAAACTATACGAGTATACATACACATATTATAAATGTGGAATTATTCAATTGGATTTATTATTATTAACTATTAAAAAATATATATGTAAAGCTGTATAATTTCCGAACAAATAAAACATATAAATAAAATATTTAAAGGATCCATCCAAAGATTGTAATATGTAATTTTAATTAAATTTTTTAATCAAATAAAGTATCGACGTTAGAATATTTTTCTCAATCTCTGGTGTTATTGATTCCCTTACCTTCTCGGTTGGGGTCGGAGGATTGGGTGGGGTTGTTTGTAAAGACAATGTATCATAATGTTTTCCCACAAAACCTCGCCTCACTTCCCACGCCCATTCATAAACGTATTACGGTAAAACCGCGATGAAATATTGCTACTTATCAATTAGGTAATATTTTAATTTAATTTGTTTACTGAACATCGTAAATATCGGAAATTATATTTAATGCGTGAAAGAAGATATATATGACATAAGAGATAGCTTCTTTGATAATACATTAAGGAAGAAGCTATATTTTGACGTACATAATGCATGAAATATGATCGTTTTTAAAATTTACATTAATGTAATATTTTGTAATTGATATTTCAAGGAACAATGTTTCTGAATTGGTTCACATATATAGAACTTGCAAGAATTTGAGTAGTGTGGTTGTCAATAATGGGTAGAATTGGTGAATGTTACACGTGTGTAAAGTGATCACTTAATGCCAAATGCACTTAATACCAGCCTATGACGGTCGTCAGCCCCGTAAATACCCAGACTTCTATATTCTTCTTCACCTTTGATGAGATGTCAAAAAATAATATGTATTCATTAATCCTTATTTTGAATGATCGTAATGTTTGCCCCACGTATTCGGCATTACATGATCCGCAGCTCAATAAATATGACCCCGAATTGGTATCTTTTGGTCTTTTATCATTATTGTGTATTAATATTTTCTCTAAATGAGAATTATTATAAAATACTGTCGAGCGTTCATTATTGTTGTATACAAAATCCCGTGTCTGATAAATAACTATCGAAATACTTAGAGCACTGTGGATTTATTTTAGTAACTAGAATTATCCTCTTTTCTAAGGACATGGCTTGTTCTACCTGTTAATTTGCAGTCACGTAGCTCTGTTCTAAGGTCCGTAAATTAGGGAGCAGTTCACCGCACACCCCTAAACTCACCCTCTCCACAGCCTTACGAGACGGGGGGCTAACATTCTGCTATATCCTCGCGTGATCTATTATAATTAAAAGTTAACGAAACCGACCGTGATTGTATTTAAGTGATTTTATTGATATTACAAAACCGAAAATTGATTTTCGTGAAGAGCTCACAAGAATTAGGATGTTTGATCTAAATTTAAAACCGCTTAAGAGAAAAAGCGATAGGCGCCTACGGTTTATAAATAAACATGTAAATATTTGTGTGTGCAAAATCTTACATCCCTTAAAATTATTCATTGTTCGCTTTGAAAATTAAACATAACTTTTCATTCGAATAAGCACGTGTTTTTATATACATATATCTATGTCTAGTACATATTTTATGCTTGAACAATTAATATTTTTACTAGTTCAAAAATTTTTTTTGTACATTAAATATATTATATACGTGTGTGAATGTGCGTGTGTGTATGTGTGCGTTTGTTACAAAGACAGATTTTACCCTTAATGACTAGTACGAAACTGAATAAAAATATATATTTTTTTATTCATTTAATATATTTACATTTTTATTTATAACATTTGAATCATTTATAAATATGGAGAACTTTTATATTTCGATTCGCTGTGGCTCTCCATAAAAGAGTCTGTGCTCTTGTGCTTGGAAAGGGACTTACACTCGTGGTTTAATGTTATATAATAAAAGATATAATAATTTTTTTTTTTTTAATATTTTTTTTTCAGATTTAAATGTATGGAGCTTTAATTTTTTTCTTAAGGATTATTATATCATCAACTTTTTTTATTTCTTTAGGGAGTTTATTGAAATGTTTGATTGCCAAATATTTGAAGTTTTGCTGAAATTGCTTGGTGTTGCATTTTGGAGTAGAAAAATCGTTTGAGAATCTCGATGATAAATTTTTTGTGAATTTTAAAATGTACTTTAAAAAATCATTCATTCATTCATCTAAATACCAATGACTTGAAATAATTTTTCATCTGATTTTATGTGTTACTTAAAAAATTGTATTAATATATTCTTTATATTAAAAGCTTTGATAACTTTGTGGTATGGTAATATTATAATATAACACTCTCCTTATCATTCATCGTTCACTTTGTGTAATACCACTTAAAAAGATTACTACATGACTCTCGGATTCATTATGTAGTGTTTTTTAGTGGTATTACAGAAAGTGAACGACGAATGATAAGGATAGGGTAATTTACAAAATATTAGAGTTACTATAATTTTAGTTGAAAGCTTATATTGATGTTATTTATTTAATTTAAATTAAATTGTTATTTAATTTGATTGTTATTTAACTTAACATTATATATAATTATGGCAAATATTTTACTGAGTATATCAACTGAACTGAAAAGCAATATAACCTTTTGATTTAATTTATAACCTAACTGACCTATGCACACATAACATACCTTTATTTAACTTCAGTGTTAATTAATATGTTGCCCGGGGCAGACATTAATGTAAAGAAAATAATATTATTCCAAGTTATACATATTATAAAAGTTACACTTGAAGTTAGGTTAGTGTTACGTTTTATTTTCACATTGTTATTTCATTTATTAAATTATCGTATTAAAAGTAAAAGTATAATTTTATATATTTTCAAGGTTTGTTATTATTAGAGTTGTGTTTGTTTCTGCGGTTTTTCCACATCGGAATAAACACAATTGGTCTAATTTACTTGTTATATAACAATTTCGAGCTACGTGAAGGGGAATATTAACCCGGAAATTAAGGTATATGTTACAAATATGTCAAGCCTAATGATAATCTTTGAGTACAATATAAATTACGAAAATAGGTTTATTTATTTTATTTACGTAACTGTTGCATTCAAGTATTTTGTTTTATGGTATACTAGGTTTACCCGATCAATCGTCTGTGGCTCAGTCTGGTTAAAGGGAAAACAAAAAAAAGATTAATTTATTTTATGTTTAATAACAACAACAAAAAAGTTGTTTGAAAAGCATTAAATAATTCAAAAAATCTAAAATATGAATAAAAAATGAAATTGAAAAGATTAGAAATGCTTGGTGATAGTAGTATCAAGAAGCACGTTGTTCGCCTTGAGCCGTATTCAGTATACATGTGTTGTTACATTTATTTAGATTAAATTAAAGATGGCGCTGCCATTTGTGTAAAAGCATATGTTTTTCTATTAGAGATTGACCCCTGACGCAAATATTCGAATGCAACGTTGAATTAATATTCAAAAGAAGTTATTGGTGAATTTAAAAAAAAACATATATTAAAATATAAATATGTTTTTACTATATTATTAATAAATTAAAGCACTTGCGTATTCAAGTTAAACTTTGTGTTAAAATTTCAAAGGAATCGGTAAATAATTTTAGGAAATCTAAGATTTTGAACAAACCAAAATTTACGTTTTTATTTGAATAGAATATGTAGATGATCATTTCACCAGTGAGTAAAATTCGTTAAATTAATTACTTGAAATCGAAGAAGGGGAAAATAATTAAAGTTAGCAAAATAAATTGTTTATACTAATAAAGTGGAAGCTGAGATCATTCGAGCTTTATCCAAGCTTAATGAGAGATAAGTGGAGACTTAAGTCTCAGATTTAAGCTCCATCTCCTGAAGATAATAACAATAGATGATTAAAGGTTAAAGGCACGGATATTTAAGCCGTTTTTAGATGCTTATGTAAAATACTATACACATTAATTAACCTTTTCAGGTCAAAGTTCAAGTATAAATATTATACATTTTAATACTACATTGAAAGGTGGGTTTACAATTTTTCATACTTGATCGCAGTGCCAACTTGATCTTTGACTATGTGTGATCATTTTAGCGCATCAGTTATATATAGAATATTTTATGGAATATTTGAAAAAATATATATCTTTGGTTAGAAAATTGTTGTTATTTCATTTATAAAATTGACATTTCTACTTATGGATTGCCGTTTCATAAATTGCTTCGTGTTTGTGAGACACTTATAATATATGTATCTTGTTTTTAAAAAAATCGTTAGAACGCTCGGCTACCATACTGTAGGTCCCGGGTTCAATTCCCAGGGGGAGGGATCAAATAAATATAAGTAATAATTTTTCACTCTGATATTTATTCAATATTACCGTAAACTGGTAGCTGAACTTTCTTCGTGTGTTAACAACGATCAAGATAACACTGCGTTTATATGATGCAGTATTCTATGCAGCATCGGATGCAGATGAGAGTTTAAATTTTGTTTATATATTTTTTTTTAATATCTCATCAAAGATGAAGAAGAATATGGAAGTCTGAGCATTTACGGGGCTGACGACAGTCATAGGCTGGTTTAAGTGATCACTTTACACACGTGTAACATTCACCAATTCTACCCATTATTGACAACCACACTACTCAAATCTTGGAAGTTCTATATATATGTACCAATTTAGAAACCTTGTTGAACTTCACTAGAGACATCTATTGGTGAGATGTAAAGAAGCTTTTTATTATGCAGAAACTCTTATATTAGTATGTAAGGTCCGAATCCTGGATTATTATCACCAATTAAGAAAACTTGTTCTTGAATCACTTATAACATATCACTTAATCTTTGTTTGTATTATTTAGATTTCGTTGAATTTAATATGTAAGAAAGTAAGGATACCGCTTTTTTCCTTATTTTTTTAGCTTCATTTCTATGCTAATCCATTATTATATTAGAAATAATTTTATTTATTTGTTGAATATGATGAAGGCATTATGCCGTTGTTCCTACACATTTAATTTTAGGTATTTATCATTTGTTATTCATTGTCATAAATTAACAATTTTAAGGTAATTTTATTGTTCGAAAATACAATTTCTCAACTCGGTGAAGTGAATACAAATCGCTCACTCATTTCAAGAACGTCATAAATCAAAAATCGTCAATTTTGAGTAATGCATGTTTTCGGAATGCCCAGAAAGTGTACTAAATCCCAACAAAAGAGGCATATTTTTAACTTAATATTTACCCGCTACAGGGCAGAAAGTGTTGTTTTTGGATTTTGAAGAAAAAGTAGGGTAGACTGGGTACGGTTGAAACAAAGGACGGTTGAAACAGAGCAAATATCTTGCAAACCGTATGCGGTAGGGTGAAGGGTCCAAGGGACGAACAAAGTGGACAACAAGTTCAAACACAAATATCAGTGTTGCATCGCTCGCCGCACTGTGCAGTACTGTGCAGTTGCTTGTAGGAGGTCCTATTGTATTTTGATAACCAAAAGTAAGTATTTTTGTTCTGAGAATTTTCCTTTTATTACGGTTTCTATTGAAACGATATTATTGAGTATGATTTCGTGTTTGAAATGAAGCTTATAGAACACGATATAGTGATTAGTTTTAATGTGCCATTATTGTTAACATTACTATTTTCTGTTTTCCACCTAAAGGAGGGGTTGGGGACGGTTGAAACATTTTTTGTGGGTACGGTTGAAACAACATATTTTTTCAGTTTTCCTGTTTTCTAGATGCCGAGAGTACGCGCAAGAAAGACTCCGAGAGGAGAGGTCGACTTGTCGAGGTATACATACGCTGATGAGGAGGTTAAAGCAGGAGATTCACTGCGAAAAGCGTCGGAAAAGCATGGATTAAACCACTGTTCGCTCATTAGATATATACGAAAGCGAGATGCATCTGGTGAAGAAGAAAATGGGATATGAACCCCACAACAAAGTTTTAAATAAATAGCAGGAGCAAGAGCTTGCAAAATACTTGCTACTAAAAAAACAGAGAAAGAAGAGATAAGAAAGGAGCATAAAATAAGATTGAAACGGATGAAAACTAAGTAAGTGAAGAAAAGATTGGATGGAGGAAAAAGTAGAATGATCGTTAAAGGAAAAAATTTTCATAATACGCAACAGGAATCATCGTCAAAAGAGGACAAGTGCCATTGTCTTGTTTGTCTGT